>NW_015160874.1:132248-150953 GCF_001447785.1 Gekko japonicus
GAGATGCAAAGCTGAAATCAGAGGGGCAGATAATGGCAGGTTTATGCTTGGCTGGGAAGGAGATAGGGTTGCCAACTCCAGGTTGGGAAATTCATGGAGATTTGAGGGGTGGAGCCTGGAAAAGGTGAGGTTTGATGAGGGATGGGACCTCAGACAGGTACAATGCTATAGACTCTACCCTCCAAACCAGCCATTTCCTCCTGGGTAACAATTGTTGCCAATCTCCAGGTGAGGGCTGGAGATCATGGAAAATTACAACTGCTCTTCAGGTAGCAGAGATCAGTTCTTCTGGAGAAAATGGTGGACTCTGTGTCATTATACCCTGCTGAGGTTGCCATAGCACATTGACGCTGAGTGCCTAAGGCCTTGGCACTCTCCTAGAGCCTCTTTCTAGAGCTCGTTGTATTTATTTCCACAACAGACCTTATTCCTAGTATTCAATATTAGGCAAACTATGGTTGTCATTAAACTCAGCAGAATTAGAAACCCTTTTCAAGCTCTTGGCTTCCATTTCCTCTGTGGTGAGTGAAGCACAGCATTTACAGAATTAAATTAAGTATTAGGGCAGGCTTCATCAAAAGCCTTCTAGTCAGAAAACAAAACTGATACTTTTTTGTCAGTGGAACAGTTTCTAGTAATCTCTAGATCCTTCTCCAAGCATAGCTACAGACTTAACAGATGAACATTTCAGAACAATTCATTGTTAAAGTATAAAAATAATACCTTATCTATGTATCATAAACAATCTTCTTCCCAAGCTATTTACAGAGAAATTAATACAGGCATTCATGGGAAGATAATTTATAAGTATGAGGAGCAATGGAAACTCTGTGTGTGTTAAGTGCTGTCAAGGTGCTTTTGATTTATAGTGATGCTATGAATGAACAATCTCCCAAATGTCCTATTGTTAATAGCCTTCCTCAGGTCTTGCAAACTGAGGGCCATGGCTTCCTTGACTGAGTCAATCCATCTCACGTTAGGTCTTCATCGTTTCCTTGCATTATTGTCTTTTCCAGTGACTCTTGTCTTCTCATAATGTGACCAAATAATGATAGCCTCAGTTTGGTCATGTCAGCTTCTAGGGAGAGTTAAAGCCTGATTTGGCCTAGAACCCATTTATTTGTATTTTTGGCGGCCCACAGTATTCATAAATCTCTCCTCCAACAGCCCACTTCAAATTAATCAACCTTCTTCCTCTCAGCTTTCTTCACTGTCCAACTTTCACACCCATACACAGTAATGGGGAATACTATAGTATGTATTATCTTGATGTTGGTCGCCAGTGATACATCCTTACATTTAAAAATCTTTTCTAACTCCTTCCTGGGTGCCCTTCCTAGTCACAATCACCTCTGCTTTCTTGGTTGCAATCTCCCTTTGGGTTGATGATGGAGCCAAGGAACAGAAAATCAAGATTTTCAGTCTCAATTTTTTCACTGTCAACCTTAAAGTTGTGTAATTACTCAGCAGTCATTACTGTTGTCTTCTTCATGTACAGCTATAATCCTTCTGTGGCACTTTCAGCTTTAACCTTCATCAGGAGTTGTTTCAACCCTTCACTATTTTCTGCCAGTTATGTGGTATCGTCTACAAATCTCAAACTGTAAACTTTTGTTCCAACAATTTTCACTTTGCCTTTATCTAAATCTAAATCTTTTAAAATTTATCTAAATGGAGCTGCGGTGGCTCAAGTGGTTAAGACGCTGAACTGCAGGCTGTGGAAGGTCAGTAGTTCAGCAGTTCGACCTAACAGTAGCTTCTTTCCCAGAGTACAGAGTACATAAAAACAATCAGATGCTGTTGCATACCCACTTCTTTTAAAACCAAACATAGCTTTTCATGATCCACAGAGCTTTGATGCAATCTATGAAACATAAGCTTTTCTTCTGAAATTCTCTCTCATGCTCCAGGTAGCATCCTCAGAAGTGCAGCCAGTTCCACACACAAGGCCAGCTAAACAGGCATAGATCAGGGGTCTCAATGCATGGATGTGAAATGTGGAAGTGGTACAAGGAGGAAGGGTTTAGATTTATTAGGCACTGGAGAACTTTCTGGGACAAGCTGAACCTGTCCAAAAGCGATGGCTTCACTTTAACCAAAAGGGAAACAGGCTGCTGGCAATCAATATCAAAAAGGTGGCAGAGCAGCTTTTAAACTAATCTGGGGGGGGGGAGCCAATAGGAGCTGGGGAGCCTCTAGTTCAGGACAAGTCAGTCCAAAGTGATGACTGTGTAAACACTCAGGGAAATACTGATAGGCGTGTATTAGTACTTGGGAGCAAGGGCATGATGGTGACTGAGGGCCATGTGTGGCGACTAAGTGGCCGAGGGTTACTGGAGAGGGAAACACATTATAGGTGTCTATATGCCAAAGCAAAAAGTCTCCAAGCCAAGATGGGGGAGCTGGAGTGCTTGGTGTTCAATGACAATTTATATATAGTAGGTATCTCAGAAACATGGTGAAATGGGGAAAATATATGGGATATATTCATTCCTGGGTATAAGCTCTATAGGCAGGACAGGGAAGGATGGGTTGTGGTTGGTGTTGTGAGGGCATCGAATCAAATAAGTTAGAAAACATCAGGGGAAGTAACTCCCCAACAGAAGCGATTTGGGTGGAAATACTGGGCCCTAAGGTTTACTTAAAAGTAAGGATGAACTATCACCCACCTGATCAAACCCTTGAGACTAATCTTGAGATAAAGAAGGAAATAAGGGAGGTGACTAAAGCAGATAATATTGCTATACTGGGAGACTTCAACTACCTTCACATTGACCGGGTTAAATATGTGCTTGAGTCCTGCTGTAGAAATGAGATTCCTAGACATCATAAATGACTGTGCACTGGAACAATAGGTCACAGAGCCAACCTGAGGTGTAGTGATCTTGGACTTGGTTCTGAACAGCTCTCAAGACCTGGTGAGAGATGTAGAGGTCATTATAGCAATTGGGATCAGTGACCACAATGCTTTTAAGTTCAGTATTCAGGTCAATGGAAAGTTATCCCTAAAGTCCAAAACTGTCACATTTGATTTCAAAAGAGGAACCTTTACAAAAATGAAGGGAATAGTCAAAAAGAAGTTGAAGGGGAATCACAAGGGAGTCAAATCCCTAGAGGATGCTCAGAACCTATTTAAAACCACACAAATTGAAGCCCACACAGAATGCATTCCACAGGTTACAAAAGGCACTGCCAAGTCTAAAATAAGACCTGCGTGGTTAATGCAAGTCAGGGAAGCTATAAAAAATAAATAGGCTTCTTTTAAAAAGTGGAAGGTCTGCCCCAATGAATTGAACAGGACGGACCACAGGCTCTAGTAAAAGAAATGTAAGTCAATAATTATGCGTGCAAAAAGAGATTTTGAAGAGAGGGTTGCTAAAAGCATCAAGACAAACAATAAACATTTAAAATATATATATCTGGAGCAGGAAACCAGCCAGAGAAGCAGTGGGGCTTTTGGATGACAAAGGAAAAAACAGATTGCTAAAGGAAGATGGGGAGATGGCAGAGAAGCTCAACGACATTTTTGCTTCTGTGTTTACTGCAGAAAGTTTGGGGCATGTACCCATGCCACAGCTCCTATTTTCAGGAAGGGAGTCTGAAGAACTGAGCTGAATTGAGGTGATCAGAGATAAAGGTCTAACCTACTGGGGAAATTCAAAACTGATAAGTCTCCAGGTCCTGATGACATACATCCGAGAGTTCTTAAGGAACTCAGATGTGAGATTGTTGATCTACTAACTCATATATGTAATCTATCACTAAATTCAGCTGCTGTACCAGAAGACTGGAGAGTAGCAAACGTTACACCAATTTTTAAAAAGGGGATCCAGAGGGGAACCAGGAAATTACAGGCCAGTCAGCCTAACATCTGTCCGAGACAAATGCATAGAAACTGTAATGAAAGATGGATTCATGGTTGGTCGAAAAATCGTACCCAACGAGTGCTCATAAATTGCTCTGCGTCTACGTGGAGGGAAGTCTCGAGTGGAGTGCCACAGGGCTCGGTCCTAGGCCCAGTGTTGTTCAATGTTTTTATAAATGACCTGGAGGAAGACATAGAGGGGATGCTTATCAAATTTGCAGATGACATGAAGCTAGGTGGGATTGCTAATGCTGAAGAAGACAGAGTCAGGATTCAAAATGATCTAGATAGGCTGGAACAGTGGCCTGAGACAAATAAAATGAATTTAAATAGAGATAAGTCCTACACTTAGGTACAAAAATTCAAAAGCACCGATATAGAATGGAAGGGACTTGGCTTGACAGCAGCACATGTAAAAGGGATCTAGGTGTTCTGGTTGATCACAAGCTAAACATGAGCCTGCAGTGCGATGTGGCTGTGAAGAAAGCTAATGCAATCTTAGGATGCATTAACAGAAGCATTGTGTCCAGATCAAGGAAGGTGGTAGTTCCGCTCTATTCTGCTATGGTCAGGCCTCACCTGGAGTACTGTGTCCAGTTTTGGGCACCACATTTTAGGAACGATGTTGACAAGCTCGAGCGTGTCCAGAAGAGGGCAACCAGGATGGTGAGAGGGTTGGAATCCAAGTCTTATGAGGAAAGGCTGAAAGAGTTGGGTATGTTTAGCCTGGGAAAGAGAAGGCTTAGAGGGGACATGATTGCAGTCTTCAAATATTTGAAGGGCTGTCATGTAGAAAATGGAGCAGATCTATTCTCTCTTGTTCCGGATTGCAAAACTAGATCTAATGGGTGGAAATTACAAGGGAGTCGTTACCGGCTAAATATCAGGAGAAACTTCCTAACTGTAGGAGTGGTTGAGCAGTGGAACAGTCTGCCTTGGGAGGTGGTGGATGCTCCTTCGCTGGACGTTTTCAAGCGGAGGCTGGACGACCATCTTTCGAGTATGTTGTAGGTATGTCAGGCTATCTTTCAGCTATGCTCCTGCAGAGTGCAGGGGGTTGGACCAGATGACCTGCAAGGTCCCTTCCAACTCTAACATTCTATGATTCTATGATAGAGAAGCAGTAGCACAATAAGCACAGTAGGAATCCAAAGACTCTTTTAGCAGTGACTCCCAGTCTTAGTCGTTTGGCTAAATCCCACAGAACATCACCATTCTGCCAAGAAAAGACAGTATAACTCATGTCCTTTGATCAGGCAAATATACCTGTACTGTTCTGAAGCTATAAGAAGATAAATTATAGAAAAGTGAATCTTACCTTCCCAATTCCAGTCTACAAAATCCCTGACATGTAGGTCACCTTACTACATCCTGCAATATGATCATAGTGTGTTACCAGAAAGGATTTAGAGCAATACTCAAGTCAAAACTGCCACCACTGTTTGCTGATGAACAGACTGAGGTTGTGAGATCAGGTCTTACAGCTGGTGACGTCATGTGAGCCTGCATCAAAATCACACCCTTTCAGTTCAGAAAGATGTCAAACATTGCTGAACAGCAGAGATATGTGGTTTTTGGAATATATGAACCAGAAATATTTTCAGCTCCCTAAATATACTGTGATCTGACTTAGCATGGTTATTTTGATTTATGCTTTGTAAAAATACCCCATTTTAATTTTATGTCCCAACAGCAATAAATACATTAACTCAATTTTTTTTGGGGGGGGGGGAATCAATCAAATGTGGTATAAATGTTATATTCAAATGAATCCAAAGCTTCATGCAACATTTTTATTAAAATACCATCTGTAAAAATTTAAAGATAACATAACATGCACTTTCTTTCCATTGCTTAAATTTTAGGGGGATAACAAAGGCACTGAAAAGTGTTGACTTGCTAAGTTTAGTACACTTAGTTCAAAGAACTGTGCATATGGGCACGCATATGCTGTCTACTGGTCTAGTTCAACAAAACTCATCTCTTTTCCACTGAAGTCACTAGAGCATGTCTGCTTCAGTATTACCCTCAGTACCATCACTTACATTATCTGATAGCTCCATATCAGATTGGTGATAATCCCATAAGCATTTTTGCTTTGGTTTTGACTTGACCTGCACAGCCAGTCAGGTGCATTAATAACCTGATTTTTATTTGAATTAGTATATGTATTTCACTTTCAGTAAGACACCTTGTACTCCCTTCTTCACACAGTTTCTTGTTTAATTTAAATGTGCTTACTTTTTATTAACACAGTTACTATGAGGTCCAATTTGACAGAACGAATTATTTAATTGTTACAAGTGATAATGTGGTGGGACTGGACTTTGCAGTTGGCTATCAGAAAACAATGGGGCTGCGGTGGCTCAGAGGTTAAGATGCTGAGTTGCAGACCAGAAGGTCTGTAGCTCAGCAATTCGAGACCCTAGTGCCGCGTGACAGAGTGAGCTCCCGTATCTAGCCCCAGCTCCTGCCAACCTATCAGTTCGAAAGCAAGAAATTATAAGTAGATAAATAGGTACCACTTCGGTGGGAAGGTAACAGTGTTCCACACGCCTCGGCATTTAGTAATGTCGGCCACAGGACCACGGAAACGTCTTCAGACAGCGCTGGCTCTTCAGCTTGGAAACGGAGATGAGCACCACCCCCTAGAATTGGATTCGACTGGTTTTTGAGCAAGGGAAACCTTTACCTTTTATCAGAAAACAAAAGCTGGCTAGCCACAATCTGTACATCTCTGATTGTACATTTCCCTTCTGTGGGAAGGTATCAATATCTTGCTATACAAGGTTTTGCAGAAAGTGTTTTCTATGTTTCACCTCTTCTTGCGCTGGTTGTGTCATGCAGATCTTTACAGAGAAGACTTTCAGGAGGAAGGAAGTCTAGTAACTAGCATGCTTCTTGTGTTTTCTTTTGGGAAAGAGGAAATGAAGCTAAGGGAAGAATGATTTCCTGTGGGATGAAAAAATGTTGACTGGGGATATGACGTATTCTCACTAACTCATCACCTTCCATCATAAATGAAACGGGCTATTTTCAATAGCTTTTTGACAAACAACACATTTGGAACATCTGAAGCTCTTATCTCCAGCCCTTCCTTAGTATATATAAAAAAATCAAAGATCAGAGCCAAAACAATGTCTTGATAAACAGAACCAGGCAGATGCAAATAAGAAAGATAATTCAGGGGATGATCTACAATTCAAAACACTAATTCTAAGACCACAGACAAATGAAAGAGCTCACAGGGGGAGGTAGTGGTTTAAATCATTAAAAGTAGCCTGTTTGTGCTTCTGTGCATGGGTTCCCATAGCTACAGCTTCTACATAAAAGGAAACTATTGGGCTTGTCTCTTTAAGAAAAAAAAATCTACCTCTTGCCATTTCAGCCACAATGCTCCAAGACAACTTGGCTCAAAATGAATGCTACTGTGGGTACACGAGTACAGGGACAAACAGTTTAAATCAGAGAGCAACTCATGGGAATTTCCTTCTTTTTACAAAATATATGAATATACCAAGTAACAAAATACATTTTCCACTGAGGGAATGGAAGGAAAAAGAATCACACCTTTGACAGGGAAGTACCACTTTTGCCAGATATTTTTAGTGATTTTCACCCTTCCTCCCTAATCTGCAAAAGGAACATAGTTTTGAAAACATGAACAGGTGTAACATTATGCATCTTATCAAAACACCCAGACTACAATCAATGCCAGAACTAGTCACTGCTTGTGGGTTTTTAAAAAAAATAAAACGAATATGCTGAGTTGCAAGGAAACAAAGTTCTTGCTCATTCAAGAGTTACAAATCTCTTGCTCTCTTTAAAAAAAAACAAAATCTCTTAAATTTAAGCATTATCAGCTTGGAATTAGTTTATGGCTTAGTCTTACCTAAGGGAACAAAAGACTCTTACAACCAAGCCAAAAGGGGTAAAAAAAAAAAAATTGTGCAAATACGTTTTCAGAGCTGGCTCACAAAGAGTAACTGTACCACTACTGCCATGCTCCACAGTCATGCATTAAAAGGCTAGATGCTGCCCTGATTCAACTTCCTTTGGAACTTGACAGAAAACTATCAAAGACTTCCTTTCATCCATAAGGAACTTCAGAACAGACTGCAACAGCTGAGAGAGATTAATGGATTTCAGCTCAGCTTAGAGCTCCAGTAATGCAGAGCGAGAGGGTTCTTCATTTTGCAAGTCTACGAAGCTCACCATTCAACAGCTAACAGAACATTAAACTTTTCTGAAGAGGAACTGTGTTAAGTCTGCACTAGCAAAACTATGCCATGAATTGTGGCACCTTAGAGATGAAAAGTTTTATTATGACATGGGCATCCTATTCACTTCATGCTGTTGCCTGTAAAAGCTTTACAGCACAATAAACTAGTTTACGATGCCATGGCATTTTTTTTTAACCACGACATGGGGTCAGAGGAAGCCCTGTTTAAAATCTGACTTGTAGAACCAAAATTAATATATTTATCTGAGAAGCCAGAACAAGATCAGCACATACTAATGCAACTAATGGTGAGACAACTGATCACCCCCCCTCCACAAACACATACAACATTTGAGAATAAGGACTGTCATTCCCATGTCTTCAGAAAAATGTGGAACCATTTGCAGCTGCAGCAGCTACATCTAAAGGTTCAGTGAAAGTTAAACTGCGACATCAGTGAGAATGAAGTACATAATTAATCACTTAAAGGCCAGTTCAGATTCCACAAACCACACAAAGTGAATGAAAAGATAGCATAAGCACATGGTATGTGATAAAAAAATTCACAAACTGTTATGTATGGAATGGAATTAATGTATATTGAGCTTGCGTCTGATGTAAGGTATTGAAAACCAACCTATCAGAACCAAGGAAGTTCTGGAGGGAAGCAAAAGTGATTGGTCGTTATGTACAATATCTGATTGGATGTTATCCGACATGGGGGCGTGGCTTGCCAAGCCCGGACGGTTTAAAAAGGAGCCTGTTGCTCTGTTGTTTGTCTCAATCTGATGTCTTCTAACTTGTTGAATAAAGCTGTTATCACTGTTCACCTGCTGCCTCGAGTCTCGTATACAACACAAACCATATCCATGTGACCACACAGGTCTTGTAGTTTGTTCTACATGGCGGGAGCCCAAATGAGTCTAAGACTCACTCCCATATCCCACTGACTACTGAGATCTAGGCATGCTGGTGGTGTGTGGCTCATACATAGCAGAAATCAGTTTCCAGTGGATTATGCCAAATCTGGGCTTTTCTAAAGGAAGTTGTTACAGTTGTCCACTGTAACAGCCCTTCCAATGGCTGAACGGGATGCCCAGGGCTGTACCCAGGGATGCCCGGATTCCTAAGAATCCAAGGTGTCCCGAATCCTATCTGCATGACATCAGGACCAAGCACCCACAGGTGGCCCTGAAATTATTACCTGCTCCAGCTCTGAACACAGTTTGCCTTTGATAAATCAAATTTGTTAGGAGAGATTCAAACACACTTTGTACAATGTGCATAATTTAGCATACCTGACATTATGGAGTTTGACTTTTCTGTTGAGTGAAAAGCAGCTTTCAACTTGGAATAATCTAAAGACCCCAAAAGAAAAATGGAGGTGCAAGGCAGAATTCTTGGAACAACTTTAGAGACTCTTTTTTTTATAACAAAATATAAACAGGGATACAAGTTTGCGGGTGTGAGAAAAAGTAGCCTCCATCCAAAGAGAATTCCGCTAATGTGACTATAGGTCTGATCCGCTCAAATAAAAGTTATACTGCACAGACTATCACTGTTACATGGAAGAATTAGATGAACATTGGTGTAAAATACTGCAGGGAACCCAAATCCAGATGAATAAGGGGGCAATAATATAATGTTGACACTGGCTAAACAAACTTCACTTCAGGACAAGTTGGCGGGGGAAGCAGGAGGACAATGAAAAGTAATCCAATTCTTCCTTTACAACCAAGCGGGTTATTGTATTCAACTGTTTACTTCTGCATGGAGCAGACTAGAAATAAAAAGTGAAGCCAAGAAATGGAACTTAAACAGCAACATTACAGATAAAACTAATTTTCCCGGGAGTTCTCCAGAATCAGGAAACAAAAACATTAACATTACATCAAGAACTAGTCAAAATTTTAAGGATGAAGAGGATCTGGCCATATACAATTTAAAATGCCATGCCCAAAAAAAAGTTCTGGGGGAAAATATTCACTGAGCAGCATCACATAAGTCCTGTTCAGAATTTCAAACATGAACAGACTGAAAGAACATATATGCCTCCTCATGTGCTTTTACTGGCTCCATCTCAGACCAACCCATATTTACAAGGAGATCTTAACAGAGTCATACATTCAAAGACTCTTTCAAATATTTGTAAACAATGATCCCTTTAGAAAAGTGAGCACACACCCAATGAGGGATTCTATCCTTTAGTGTTCTCATAACAATACAGTGAGCACGATATCAGCTTCAGTTATTTTTAAAGTTTAAATAAAGTATTTATATTGTACAAGTCAGGTTTCTGAGGGTTGTTGATTCTGCAGGGCCACAACTCAAAAATGTCCTGACCAAAGTTCTAACCAGTCCCAGCTGTTGATTGGAAGAGGGGTTTGCTCTGCAAATAAGAAACTTTCTTACTAGTTTAAATACCGAGGCAAAACACGGACAGAATTGTGAGCCGGAAAGAATCATGGAGTTAAGTGCATCACCCTGTTACATCACCTGGCTTCACTACGTCCCACAAAACCATTTAAGAACTTTTCCTCTTTGATCTTCTCACCCCCCTGAGATAGGAAACCAAAAGAGGGAAGAGTTACATCCCTACCTTCCCCCCAAGGAAACAGCTCAATGAATTTGCTGTTGGAGAGCCAGCATAATGTAGAAGAGGAAGAAGAGCTGGTTTTAGACCCTGCTCTTCACTACCCAAAGGAATCTCAGAGCAGCTTGCAATCTCATTCCCTTCCTCTCCCCACAACAGACACCCTATGAGGTAGGTGAGGCCGAGAGAACTCCGAGAGAACTGTGACTAACCCAAGGTCACCCAGCAGGCTTCATGTGGAGAAGTGGGAAATAAAACCCAGTTCTCCAGATTAGAGTCCGCCGTTCTTAACCACTACAGCACACCAGCTCTCAAATATTTGTGTAGTATATTGTGCACTGTATTAGTGTACTGGTTAAGTGTATTTGTGTACTGGTTAAGAGCTGCAGATTCTGATCTGGAGAGTTGGGTTTGCTTCTCCCACTCCTCCACATGAGGCCTGCTGGGTGACCTTGGGCCAGTGACAGTTCTCTCAGAACTCTCTCAGCCCCACCTACCTCACAAGTTGCCTGTTGTGGGGAGAGGAAGGGAAGGCGATTGTAAGCCGCTTTGAGATTCCTTATGGCAGAGAAAAGCAGGGTATAAAAACAACACTTCTTCTTCAGTGGATTTGCTGCTGGGATCCAGCAAGAAGCCTGTGGGGGTGGGGAGATCAGAATGATGACTCCCAGTAAAGGAGTTAGCATTGTAATCGCTCTCTTGCCCCCACCTTGTCCCCTTCTCCAGAGGTGGAGAGTTCCTGCCTCTCATTCCTAAAAAACAGAGTCAGATGAGTTTTTGACATTAGCCTATTAAAAAAATAATAATAATAAGGCTCCCTTTCAATCCTGAGGTGGTGGCCACCTCTTATAACCCCTTACTCCAAGGACTGTTCCATAGCTCAGGTATCGCTTATGAAATCCTAGAGTTGTTAAGTGAAAAGGAAAGCTTCAATCCATTTTTTTTAAATTGTAGCTTTATAAAAGTACAAAGCAAAGTGAGCACAGTTTAAATGACAAACATGAATAGTTGCTGACCAAATTACAGAACCAAAAAGAATGTTAACAGTGCTATCTTAAATGGCATTCTAAAATGTATTTTACCACACATATTATTAACGTGCTATGAAAAGGGTTTGTATACAGTTCAAATTATCTTCTTTTCATTTAAACCTGGTCTTACCTAACTGCAGCTGAACAGAACTGAAACACTTTTCCACATAGAAAAAGCAAAATTCTTTGGCTGACTTGTACAAATGTGATTATATTCATTAAAATTCACAAATTATACATACCAGTGCTAGTTCATGCAAATAAGAATTATTCTTTCAGAAAAAAAGAGAGCAGCAGCAAACCAACTATAAAGATTAATATTATATTTAGACCCACAAATTTTATGTGCTACATCATCATCTTGCAAGGGAAAAAAAATAAATAAAACTGAGAGAGGTTTATAATAAGCTGACCACCAGCAGGTAGTTTTGCCAAAGGAACAATCATTTCACTAATATGTTCCCCTACATCTGCTATGGAAAGATAAGAGACTTTAGGTGCTTAAATCTCTTTTACACATCCAGTTTCAAGTTCATGTGACCTGAACATATGACATACACTTTTTAAAAAGTTTTGTACCATTTAAATTCTATACTAATCTTTTTTCTCCCCTTAAAAATTGCATATTTTCCCTATTTCGTCTTTTTAATATTTAAATTAAAGAGTTCTTTCCACTAGCTTGACTTACCCTCAAATTGCACAAAACCTTTAAGAGCTTTTAAATAAATATATCAGCTGTATAAAAAGTTGTTTGTTTATAAATACTGTATAAAAACATATAAGAAATGAATGGCTCAGACTTAACAGTGGTGAACGTAAGAAGTTCATGAAATGGATTTCCTCCCTTTCTCTCTGCACAAGCTGCTTCTGAGGACTGAAGGACCCTCGGGAACAAAGAAGGAAGCAACTTGCTCTGCTCATGAAAGAACTCATGCAAAAGGGTGTGATTTGAGTCAATTTTCTACTGAACTGCAGCCCGCCCACCCCCACACTGTAGGCACATCAATAATTAGCTTTAAGAAACCACTTGACTTTTGGTGAACTGCCTTACCCCTACATTAGTTACAGAGAGTGTAATGGTGTCATTCACTGGGAATATTTTAAAGTAGGTTTTAAGATTATCGTATGGCGTGTTCAGAACACACAAGTCCTTAAAATATGGATGGGAAAGTACCCTCAAGTCACTGCCGACCTACGGCAACCCCTCATTGGGTTTTCAAGGGAAGAGATGTTTAGAGGCGGCTTGCTGTTGCCTGCTGCTGCATAGCAAGCGTGGACTTTCTTGGTGGTCTCCCATCCAAATGCTAACCAAGGCCAACCCTGCTTAGCTTCCAACCTAACAAGATTGGGCTAGCCTGGCCCATCCATGTCAGCATGTACCTTAAAACATACAATACATCATATATTGGCAAACAACACTGTTCCTCTGCAGCAACACAGATTCATAGATTTAACTAAGTACTACCACTGTTTGCTTCCTTGGTTCCCTTTAATTCTGAAAATTGCTTCCCCACAAACCCTCAGACCTGCTAGAGGCTTCAGCTGCATAGCCAAATACACAAAAAGGTAAATAATTTAAGCCAGTAAAAAAATAGAAATAAAATTAAATTTTTAGGTAAATCTCTCAAACAAGCAAACCTGAGATTCTCTAAAGTGCAATTTAGCATAGCTCAGCCATTATTCCAATTAAAATTCCTTCTATTCTTCACAAAGCAGAATGAGCTTTGGTTTTCAAGCAGCAGGCTTGCTTGGTTCAAAATGCTTCAGACAAGGCTGAGTTAATAAAATGCAGCTGATGAATAAATCTTGCCTGTGTGATAACAGTGGATATTATCCTCTCAGAACTATCATTTCGTTTTTAGATGTCTAAAATGCTTCTTGGCAGGAAAAAATGACCGCCTTCAACTAAAGCTATTAAAACATAACGGTTTAAGTACATTTATATTTTTAAGTACATGTATATGTTTATTTCTCTCTGTTCTCATATGAAGCTCCACAATAAACCCTCCTGAGTCCATTACAACTGCTGCTTTACGCTGTTGAATTCTGCCAACAAATGTGCGCAACATTTCAGCAGATGTTTCTGCATTTAGGCCTTTGGGATCTTTATTGGGTACATTTCCTTTCTAACCTAAAAAGGGTATACATTTATTACATTTCAGACCAAAACACAATTCTTTCTGTTTTGGCACTCAGACAAGAAATCAGCATTGAGATCCCTCTCCTAAACAAATGAAGAATTCAGGGATGAACAAAACCTTTTCTAAAAAGTATTTTTAGGATAACGGTACCTTTCTGAACTTACCTCCGTAACATCCATGACTTTGATGGCTGCCAGTTGACCTGTCTTGACATGTCGACCCTAAAGGGGGGAGGGGAGAGAAAGGACAATTAGCAATCCAATTTTCTCTTTAAAAGGAAAGATTAGGGAGTTTGCAAACTCAAGCTTTCTTCACCTTTTCTTGTCCACAGTATTTTTGTTTTAAATGTGCATTACTTTCAAAAGTTCTAAGATACTTTAGAATATTTAGTGTTAAAATATATTTGTGAGTGTAAAGTGCCTTCAAGTTGCAGGCGGCTTATAGTGAGGCGTGAGACAAACAGACATGCTGCCTCCACAGCATGGGGGAGGGGCAGATGGAGGGTGTGGCAGTGGTCATCATAAAATATACTTACACAACCCCAAAACAGAAGTTTGTTTTCCTTAGTTATAACCTACAGTATAGTTACTTAGTTATAATCAACTGATCAGTTTAACTGATCAGTGCAATTTAGTCATTTTTATAGCACAAGCAAGGACTCAGGGGATTCCCATTCCTCCCTTGCCTGGAGGGCCAGCCATTTGCTGGGTGGCCTACCTCCTGGCAACACTAATGCTGTTGCTTCCACCCCCAGCTCCCTGACCAGCAAACCTACCCACTCACTGGGTCCTGGCAATTGTAAGCCAATCTGAGACTCCTTCAGGTAGTGAAAAGCAGGGTATAAAAGCCAACTCCACTTCTTCTTCTGCTTTGTTTCTCCTCCCCACCAATTGGCCTCTAGAGGAGAGGCATTCATGGGCTGTCTCAAGGCATCTCAGCTCCTCCTCCCTACCACTGATCACATGGGGTAGTTAACCCCCCCCCATTTTTAAAAACTTGTCAGATTTTTCTGCAAACCTGCTCTCCTCCCCCCCCAAGTTTGTTGAAAAATTTCCCTTCACTCTACATGGTCCCAGTCCATCAGTTCTAAGTATCCACTGTTGGGGTCATGTTGAACATAAGATACACTGACAATTCATCTATAGCAAACTAGTTTGAGAAACAGGACAATAATCCTAAACAGAGTTCCACCCTTCTAAGTCCACTGAAATTAATGGCCTTAAATAGGGTGTAACTCTGCTTAGGATGACATTGTAAGCCTCTTAAGCAAAAAACAGTGCAACTAGGTCAAGAAACTTAGTTGATTGATAAAACACATTAGTGCAATTCACATAAAATTTAACTGTGCAGCATAATTCCCAGTGATTTTCAACAGTGCAGGAATGTATTCAATAGCTGTGTATCCAGCTAGTATCAATGGGGTCTCTGTTGCTTTTCCAGTTTAGCAGCACTGCCCTGCCCTCATTCCAAGCCAGCATAAAACCACAAACCTTAGTAGATTTTAATGTGAAGTGTGATAGGGGAACAGACAAATTAAAAAGAAGCAAAACCAGAAAATAAATCAAACACACCATAGAACAAATTTAGAGTCCAGTGGCACCTTTAAGACCTGCAAAGGTTTATTCAGGGTATGAGCTTTCGTGTGCATACACACTTTTTCAAATACATTGAAATGGAATAAAATTCGAAAAAGTGTGCATGAACATGAAAGCTCATACCTTGAATAAACCTTTGTTGATATTAAATGTGCCACTGGACTCTAAATTTGTTCTACCAACATGGCTGACCACCTAGAACAAACACACCATATTATGCTTTGTTCATAGCTATTTTGCATGTATGAGCATATCACCAATGAATGGGGCAATCAGTTTCACTGGTGCATTTATTAGATAAAGGAAGAACTGTATATGTTAGTTTCATTCTTCTGACAACACCTATGGGTATATTGCTCATAATCCCTACCCCACTACACTGAGATACTGTTAACTATACAATCAAAAGCAAAGAACATTCAATGGAAGTGTTACCCACAGACCCCGACCCCACCAAACACAGGACCTCCCTAAGATCCCAGGGCCCTATGCAGACAGAGGTACACAGACATACCATCTTGAATCCAACCAGTAAATCATAATCAGGCCTGTGTGCAATCAAGCGCATCTCTTGAAAAGATAGTCAGCTTCCCAAGAGAAAGCTTCCCAAGAGAAAGCTGTCACACACCCCTATCAAGGATTTATCCTATAGGGGATCCCCTCACATCCAGGCCTAAATGAACAAATGGTACTTGTGCAAGTAACATTTGTTCATTTAGGCCTGGATGTGAGGGGTTGTCTTACATTCCTTAGCCACCAACAGAATCCTTTACAATATAGGCCTGTCCAGTAACCTAACCAAGTCACCCTGCCCAGTAACCTAACCAAATCATCCTATCAAAAGGATAACTTCATCTCCTGTCCTATCAGCATCCGCCTCAGTGTAATATCAGTACCTTGAACTTACATTCTTACATTGTTGTCTTACATTCCTTATCCACCAACAGAATCCTTTACATTATAGGCCTGTCCAGTAACCTAACCAAGTCACCCTGCCCAGTAACCTAACCAAATCATCCTATCAAAAGGATAACTTCATCTCCTGTCCTATCAGCATCCGCCTCAGTGTAATATCAGTACCTTGAACTTTGTTTCCCTGCCACTGTCAAAAAAAGGACAGAACTCTTCATTTTAGGTCCAGTCACATGACCAGGCTGTTCTCTACCACTGCAACAGAAAAAGACTTCATTCTGCTCAGATCATTCACTCACACTGAAACTCTGAGACCACATGAGCATCAGGAACCAAGTACCATATGAATCTTTCCTCCTTCTTCCTTAAGCCTCAGCACTTGTCTCCTCCGCCATCCCACAGTTCCATCTCCAGCATCTCTCACTCAAACACACCACTCCGAATCCTCTGAGTTCCACTCAGCACAGCCTCAAACCGCTCCCATTCAACTTCTCTGCTCCTCATCTTCATCAGGAACCAAGTACCATATGAATCTTTCCTCCTTCTTCCTTAAGCCTCAGCACTTGTCTCCTCCGCCATCCCACAGTTCCATCTCCAGCATCTCTCACTCAAACACAGCACTCCGAATCTTCTGAGCCACTCAGCACAGCCTCAAATCCCTCCCATTCAACTTCTCTGCTCCTCATCTTCAACATCTCCATCTCCCCACTTCCCCCATCTCTCTTGAGAACACTGCACATCCACCCTTCATGGACAAGCAAGCCATAGGTGAATTTATCTAACTTAAGAAGCATGGCTTCCACAAGGAATTGTTCAAATTGTATATTGACCATTCCCCAAATCTGTGTGATTTACTAGTTTTTAGTATATCCTCCAATCCTGGTGCACTTTACTGCTTTGTCCTTTTATCTATCTTCCTTCTTCACATTTTATGTTTAAAGATAAAATCTAGTTCCATTCAGAATCTGTCTTCCCTGTCCACAGTTCCGCCTAAAATATTGCTCCTAAAATTGCAAAGAGGTAGTCATGTTACTCAGTCTATGATCCATGCCTGGATAGGGAGGTACATGTGTGAAAGCCACACATAGGCAGTTTCCTTGGCTTCTGCTTTGACAGTAGAGTCCAACTAATGCAAGTGATTCTTATTTGCCTTTTTCCCATGTAGATTCAGCATACCATATTCCAGTGACTCCTCATTAAACCATTTAAGTCTAACAATTTGATCAAAGAGAGGTTCAAGACTAGGCACACGAGATCTTGCATAAAATCCAAAGAATCAACAAAGCACTCACAGAGATATCAAGTGATAAAATTCCCTATGTGAAAAGGTCACTCTAGATCAAGCCCCCTCATATCACGTCAACCACTGCGCTTCTCAATGCAGATGGTTCATACTTCAGCTCTAAATTATCAAGTGATATCTAGTGTGTAGACAAAGTGTGGCATAGTGGTTAAAGGCTGCACTAGCACATATGAGAGTATACTGGACTATGAAGTTCACAGGGTGACCCTCAAGCAGTCATTCTCTCTCTCAGCTTAATCCAGCTCAGATGGTGGATCATATGGATCATATGGATCATAGAGCAGAACTATGTATGTTACCCATAGTTCCTTGAAGCTTGTAGTAAGTATGGGCTAAAGATGTGAAAATGAGCACTAAGTAGCCCCATGTTAAAAGTTCAACCACTGGGAGAATTAAAAAAAAATACATATAAAAGTAGGGTTTACTTTCAGTCAGCCTGTTTCAATCTGCTGCTTCTTGTTAAAAAAAAATCAGTGTCGCATCAAGTGGTGCCTTGAATATGTGAATGAGCTAGAGATCGAAACACAACAGAGCTTTCAAGTCACCTCAAATAATCACAAAGGTAACTTTTTCCAATGGCTCCCATTTACACAGTCATATGTGAATCACCAATTGTATTCATAAGCAAAGAGAACTCTGTTTCATCTGTCCTAAGAAAGGCTAAAGATAATTTGACCATCAGTATATCAGATGTTTTAGATGTTAACTGATATAGAGCGAATGGCCCATTTGGTCATAGATCGCGATGTCATTACTTTCAAATAAGGTCAAGAAACCACATATTATCAATGTCATGAATTAAAGGACAACAGTAAACATGCATTTTCTGTTTCCCTATGAACTGCATCAAAATTACAGCAGATAGAAAATGTTAGTCTTCAGGGAGCTCCCACTGACCCTGCAACATCAAATGCTCCCAATTCTAATTCTTCAAAAGCAAGTGATTTTGTTAGAAATCATGAAACTCTGAAAAACATTGCATCTGTTCGGCAGCTGTAATTGGCTTCTATTGCTATGTTCAGAGGTCATTTCGGGGGGGGATC
>NW_015160874.1:151310-176184 GCF_001447785.1 Gekko japonicus
AATGAAATCTTAATTTCAGACTTCACCTATGAAATACTGAAGAGCTTTCTTTCCAGGGACCTTCAGGCACTGTCATACCTACTCCCACTCACAAGAGGTTTACCCCCAACCAATGCTCCCTCTAAGCTGTGGAGTCTTGTGAGCAAAAATTCTACTTTGTGAGCTACCGGCATTAAAGTTGTGAGCAAGCGATTTGGCTACTGCATAAATTAGTTTGCTCTGGAGCCCTCCTTCCTGAGCAAAGACAAAAATGTGTGAGCCGGAGGCTCAAAAACTGTGAGCTGGCTCACACTAACTCAGCTTAGAGGGAACAGTGCCCCCAACACTGACACCACACACATGTATGAGACCTAAAACTTGGTAAAGAAAGGCACAAATCCCACAATGCTGCCAGGCCTTATAACCTCCACTAATTGAGTAATTTAGTTCTCATATTCACTCCTGAGCGCCTCACTTTGTGGCAGGAAATCGAAAACCAGCTCACTGGACCCAGAGTGATTCATTATCCCTTATCTTACTACTACTCATCATGGGAAGGGGAGGGGGGCAGAGGAACAGGAACACAGAATTAAGAAATGATTAAATGAAGGGCAGACAAAGCACACACTCAAGGAAGAACAGGACCCGCTTGGAAAAGAACTAACTCCTTTCAGTCTTCACTTTTTGCTGCTAACATTCCCATTTAATTACATTTTACACTTAAAAAAACCCCAGAACAAATGAAAAACTGAAGAGAAAGAACACTTTTAGAATATAGAGATAAAAAGTTAAGTATTTCATTAAAAGAATCTGTTAACGGCCTTTGCCTAAGATGACACAGACTTCCTTGTATTCAGGCTCCTCTGAATAATTGGAGCCTGCAGTTATTCTATGTTTTGGAGAAATAGACTTCACACGGAGGCTTCAAAGGTTCTTGATGCTTCAACTCCATGAAACTGAAAACTAATATTTCATTTTGTTTTTCCTAGAGAAAGGCTGTGAAAGGGTTTGCAAGGTTTTCCCCTCCAGTCCCTCAGGGAGAATCTTTACAAGCTGCAGGGTGGGAAAGTACTGTGGGAAGTGCAACATTCCTACTATCCCAAGCCAGATTATTTTAAACATTTTAAAAGCAGTTAAAAATACTTGCACCGTATTTGAACACCCTGTGAGTGGGACAATAGCTGACCACTTTAAAAAGATTTGTGCTGCTCGACCAGTAAGGAGAGCTGGCATGGCATAGTGGTTTGAGTGCCAGACTATGAGCTGGAACAACCGAATTCTAATTCCTGCTCTGCCATGGAAGCGCACTGGGTGACCCTGTGCCTCTCACAATCTAACCCACCTCAAAAGTTTTGCAGCTTTTAGGGTTGCCAGCGCCAGGTTCGGAAATACCTAGAGATTTTTTTTTGGGGGGGGGGGAGCCTGAGGAGGGTGGAGTTTGGGGAGGAGAGAGGCTTCAATGGGGTATAATGCCACTGAGTCCACCTTCCAAGGCAGCCATTTTCTCAAGGTGAATTTATCTCTGTTGCCTGGAGAACAGTTGTAATAGCAGATCTCCAGCCACCACCTGGAGGTTGGTGACGCTAGCTGCTTTGAGGATGAAATAGAGAAAGGGAGAGCAATGTGATAAGATGCTTTGGGTCCCCATGGAAAGAAAGTGGGGTTTAGTTGTTTTTTAAATATCCATGTCAAATAAATGATGAGCAAAAAAAATAATAACTCAACGCATGTCAGGTAAGACCCCCTGTGGATGAAGGAACCAACTCTTTGCATTATAATAATATTGCTAGTGCCACCAAGCAGAGATGGCATTTTCAGCTGCCCAGTTGTTGGAGGGGGGTTGCTTCTAAAATCTACTTTTAAACTCAAGTTCCTAGAGCAGTGATGGCGAACCTCTTAGAGACCGCGTGCCCAAACTGCGACCCAAAACCCACTTATTTATCGCAAAGTGCCAACACGGCAATTTAACCTGAATACTGAGGTTTTACTTTAGAAAAAACAACTCATACATTAACTTAAGACGATCTAAACAAAGTAAGAAAAGCCATTCCAAATGCTTTCATCTACTTAAAATTATTTGGCAGAGAATTCGACACTTTAATGATGGTCTGGGCCTGGCTGGGGTGATGGCACGCGTGCCCACAGGGAGGGCTTTGAGTGCCACCTCTGGCACCCGCGCCATAGGTTCGCCACCACTGTCCTAGAGCCTGTAATGCTACAGATCCCGCTACAATATGCATATATAAAACACACACACACCATTCCTATCCACCATACACAGCTACTAATTATAATACTTCTTAACTACCTCTGCTATTTCTTTCCACTATTACTTCCCATCAGAAGATTTCAAGCTCTTTAACTCAAATATCTGACCCAGACTGAAGTATGCATATTAATTTATGGGAAATGAGGTTTAGATACAACTGCCAAATTTCCTACTCAAAACTATGTAATTAAGAAAGACTACAGCATTTGTTTTCTCAAGTGCAGACCTTTGGAAGTTGCTTTGCTATTCCCTTGGGGAAAGAGCCATTACAAAAAGAAAAATAAGTCACATAAGCTCAACATAAATGGATGCTTAGAATCAGCGATTTGCAGAGATTATGACTTAATTGGCAAGCCTAACTGCACAATAGTATACTCTATTAGCTCACCAGAATATTTTTTTAAATGTAGAAAAAGTTGGCACCAAGGCTAAGGAAGAAAGGGAAAAAGCCAAATAGTACCCACAGATCCTACATCAAACATCTAGACTAAGGAACATTTATTTCAAGCATATCTTACAGACAGATCTCACTGTATTGCTTCAATACACTGTACTGTAATTAACTTAACAATACTATTTCCATAAGGAGACTCTGATATGTGGTTTCCTGCCCACCACAGGCAAAATACATGCTACCACATTACTAAGATACTGAACTAACGACAGAAGCTTGCTTTCAGGCAAATTACTGAATTACTCTCATACTACAGAGCTCCACTGTGATGTTTTTCCACAACAGGCTTAGAGTACAGTAGGTGCCTCTGAATTAACACATATAAAATAGGACTTCACGGCTTGGAAGCAGAGGAGGTGAACTACTTCCAAGATTTGCAGGTCTACTGGCGGTGATTCTCACCCTCACCCAAGCAAGGATATTAAGAGTAAAGAAAAAGAGCTCAGAGAGTGTTTCCACAGTATTTTCTTCTAAAGTCATACTAGATCAATCGCTCTTGTAAGTCCAGCACCCTATTTCACACATAAGAAGCAACCAGAAGGCCTATAAAGTATGGCACAGTAAAGGCCTCCCCCTGTTGCTAGCCCCCAGCACTGATAATAAAGAGTTACTGCCTTGGAATATGGCTGTTTTATTTATTCATTGTGGCTACTAACCACTCTTTTCCATGAATTTGTCCAACCAACCTCCTTGCTGCAAGAGGAGCATATCTGGATATCAAGTTTAACTTTATAATATTGAATACACTGAACTCTTCTTCATACACATTATCAGGGGTCATTTCGTAGAAAAAGAGCTAGGGGAACTCATTAGCATAACTCATTAGCATATGCCACACCCCCTGACATCACCGGAAGTGTGTCATAAGGCCACACCCACTGACATCACCAGAAGTGTGTCATAAGGTCACACACCCCGCCCCCAACGGTCCCGGCCGTCACTGCCGGCCTTGGAGCTCCACTGCCGAGCCCCATGAGGGGCCCGGCGGTGGACCTGCAAGGCCGGTGGGAGTGCGAGGAAGCCCCGCGAAGGCCCTCCCTGGGCCCAGGCAGGCAGGCAGGGGTGGGGAGAGGCAGGGAGGAAGCAACTTACCCTCCCTCTTCTCCTGCCTCTACATAAAAAATCTTCATACTACATATTTTAAGTGAAACCTTACCTTAGAGCATTTTACTCATTAGAGAAAAAAAATATATAATTTTTTTTTTCAAAGTTCCTTAGAATGTTTAATGTTCCTGTTGTGGGAAAAGGGGAAATCCTTGTTTTTCCTTCTGATCAGAAAGAAAACCACCCTAAATTCTTCCATTTCACCCCCATGGGCATGAAATACCCCTAGGATATTTTTATCTTAGAGTACTAGCTTTCAAGAGAGGAGCTGCAGTGGCTCAAGTGGTTAAGACACTGAACTGCAGGCTGTGGAAGGTCGGTAGTTCATCAGTTCGAGACCCGAGTGTGCCGCATGACGGAGTGAGCTCCCATTCTCTAGTTCCAGCTCCTGCCAACCTAGCAGTTCGAAAGCAAGAAGTTGCAAGTAGATAAATAGGTACCCCTTCAGTGGGAAGGTAACAGCGTTCAGTGCGCCTTGGTGTTTAGTCATGCCGGCCACATGACCACGGAAATGTCTTCGGACAGCACTGGCTCTTCGGCTTTGAAACGCAGATGAGCACCGCAACCCTAGAGTCGGATTCGACTGGCTTTCGAGCAAGGGAACCTTTACCCAGGGCTCCTATTGTAGAAAAAGCCCAGCAGGAACTCATTTGCATAATAGGTCCACCCAACCGCAGAAACTCATTAGCATATTAGGCCACAGCTCATTAGCACATTAGGCCATACCCCCATGTTACCAGAAGTGTGGTTATCCAGCCACACCCACCTTTTGCTTGTTATTCTGTTTACCTTGTTTGTTGTCAAGACCCAGGGCTTTTTTGTAGCAGGAACTCCTTTGCATGTTAGGCCACACACCCCTAATGTAGCCAATCCTAATGAGTTTCTGCTTTTGAGTGTGGCCTATTATGCTAATGAGTTCCTGCTGGGTGTGGCCAACTTGGGAGCCAGCCGGAACTCCGTTCCTGTGCGTTCCTGCCCAAAAATAGCCCTGCCTTTATCTTTAATAGCTTTCAAACTGAAATTCCTATTATAGTTTGTCCATGCCTTCACCAGAGAAGGAGAAAGAACTTCCAGTGTGTTGTAATGATTAGAGCAGTGACATTCAGTAGGTTGGGGTGCCTTTTTAATATGCCACCTATGGCTCTTTGGAGCTCTTTTCTCAATATGGTTACCAGGTTCCCTTCGTCATGCCAGCGGGGGGATTCGGGGGGCGTTCCATGAGTGGCCAGGGATGTCTCACAACACACCCAGAAATGATGTCAGTACGTCGGCGACATCTCAGGCAATGCTCTCCTTTTGGGGCAAAACTTAGTGGTAAAAACAGCCTCAAACCATAGAGTTTCACCCAAAAATCAGAGTGTCACCCCCCCCTGAGGTCACTGATGTACTGACGTCACTTCCAGGTAACGTCAGCACTTTGCACAAGGCACTGGGGTGGAGGGAATTTCCTCCCACCAGCCAGCTGGCTGGCAGTAGGCAGGAGCCCACAAAAGCTGGGGATTCCCTGCCCCTACCTGAGGAATGGTATCCCTAGTTCCCAAACATGCACCCACCCATGTTCCAGGAAAGGAGGCAAGGCCATTGACCAGAAGCACTTGTGGTTTGCAGGAGGTATGCACCTTTAAACAGCTGCAACTGGAGAGACCAGAGAACAAGTAAGCTGAGAGCCTTCCTGAGCTACAGGCCTCACATTGTTAGCAGCCAGACCCCTCCTGCAGAAGGGCAGTTCAGGACCAGATGCCCCTCTTTTTTTAATATCACCCCCAAACTCATGTATATACTGTACAACCTGGCCTGGAAGTGGAACCAAAATGGAGCTGAGGCAAACAAAACGGATGCTGGCCAGAGACAAGCCTGGGAAACTATTTTGAGGAGGTGACTCAGGGTCGCTGACTTGCTAATGGATCTCTCCCCACCCTAAACAAGATACTCAATCTCAATAATTGGTTTCCTGAGAATCCCTCCCCACACCCGGTTCTGCTTTCCTTTACACATTTACCTCAATTAATGGGTATTCATAACACAGTAGCCTCTCCCATCTTACACTCAAGGATCATCAGAGAAACATTAACACTTTCAGTTTACACCAAATAAGTTCACCACACACCCTTAGCCATACTCATGCGAACTGTGACAAGTTTCTTCAGGTCTTTGTCCATTCCTGGGAAAGCCATCAAGCCTCTCCCAACACATTGTTTTACCCCACCACACATACACACACAAAGCCAATCATGGCACTGTGTTAGGGCCACATACATCAGACTGCCCATGTTAATTTTTCCTATAACTGGACACGCTCTGCCCAGTGCAGTGTGTGTGTGTGTGTTCTCTCAGCATCAAACATCGCACCCTTGCTAGTTCACTTGTGGCTTCCTCCTTCTCTCTGGGAAACCCAGGCCATTTCTCTTCCACGAACCTTGACCTCCATGACTTGGTAAAAATTGCCCTCCCTGAATAACTTTTCCTGCTACTCCCTTTTATTTTCATTTTAGATAGTTTGTGTGTTACCCATGTGCTTTGAGTGTATGCATTTGGTCTTTATTCTTTTTATAATAAAACAACTTTCTTGTTATACTACAGCCTGGTTTATTTGAGAGTTCCCCATAAACATTGATGGAAATCCCCTAGTTACCCCCTCATGTTAATTCCCCCAATTAATTTGGAGACCTCAATTTGGGTAACATCATCAAAGATGGAACTAAAGGGCCCATCCTCTTCAACAATCCTCCATCCTTCTCTGATACGTCTGCACTCTCATCCCAGAACCTGGGCAGCTGCTGGAAGAAGAGCAAGCTGGCCAGAGAGATAGGGTAAAATCACCACCCCATGGCAGCCACTCGGGAAAAGAGCAAGCTAGCCACAGTGGGCTCGTTTTATTCTACTTTCTCAATGCCAAGCTTGTTTTCTCGTGGGTGCCTTGGCAATCTCACTCTCACTGCTGAGCTACTGTGCCTAATGTTGAAGACAAAATGGAAAGATGGAGAGGGAAGCCCCTTCCCTTCATTCCAGATACTGGATACAATGACTGGCTGAGGTTTAGCACTGGTGGGGAGAGTAACCTGGTCATTTTTAACATTTATAGTTGTTGTTGATGATAACAAAATATCTAACTCTCAGTGTAGCTATATCTGTGGATATTTTAATCCAGTCATTGGAACCATGAATAGATAAGACAGATCTTTCTATGAACCTGAAAAACGCCCCAGGTTTACATAAATATCTGACCTTTAAAAAGGGGTGGTGGTGATAAACCCCATCCCCCAAAGATAAAAGGAATGTCTGTAGCTTTAAGACACAGGTGCCTTCATCAACAATAGCTAGGCAACCACAAAAGTATTGTCAGCATTCAAGCAGTTTCTATCAGTAAAAGGCAGTATAAGGAGGGGGCAGGGCCCTTTCCAGAGCTGTTTTGGCTTTTGAGGGAAGGCTCGTTGGGGCCAGGCCTCACAGCGAACACTGGGTGACTTGGTACCATGCGACTTGCATGACTTATCCGGGTTTGGCTGCTTGCTACTGTTCAACAGCAGCCACCTGACAAAAGCCAGCATGGTGCAGGGGTTAGAGCTTCAGACTAGTATCTGGGAAACCCAGGTTCCAATCCCCACTCTTCCATGGAAGCTCAACACGTGACCTTAGGTCAGTCACATATTCTCAGCCTAACCTTCCTCACAAGGTTGTTGTGATAAAATGGAGGAGAGGAAATTATGTAAGCCACTTTGGATCCCCATTGTGGAGAAAAGTGGGGTATAAATGAAGTAAATAATAAACGCTGCTTAGATAAAAAGGTAGGTTGGTCGATGGGTGTAAAAGGGAGAAGAAGGCAGGGAAAGGAGAGGATATGGGGGCTCTATGCAGACAGAAAGCCAGAAAGACTTTAAACTGACTTGGTTACTGTATGAACTGTTTCTGCCAAAATAATACACTTCTTTGCTTACTACAAAAATTTATCCAATTTTCAACTTTTATTTTTTCTACATCTCAGATGGCAAAAACCATTATACGCACACTAAAGTACATATGGTGCTGCAGTTTTGAGCTCTTGCCCTCTCTACTACTCAATATTTTTATTATTTTTGCATGTTGTGGGAAATTGATGAATGTTTTTACATAAATATGGCAAGTAGTATAATTTTATTTGCTACATTTTATGTTTTTAAAACAACAACAAAAGATTTATAAGTAACTAGTAAGTCAATAAG
Organism: Gekko japonicus; assembly: GCF_001447785.1. Classification (NCBI taxonomy): domain Eukaryota; kingdom Metazoa; phylum Chordata; class Lepidosauria; order Squamata; family Gekkonidae; genus Gekko; species Gekko japonicus. Next base: position 159,316 of record NW_015160874.1, read on the forward strand.
AAAACTAGTAAGTCAATAAATAACTAGTAAGTCAATAAGAAAAAGAAAATTTAAATGTTTCCTAAAATGTATTCCCCAGGGTGGGGGGCACTATTTTCTTCTATGATTTCCAAACTCACAGAAATTTTCTCTTTTCTACTCAAGGGATAAGTCAGCAAGGCTTAATTTGAACCAGGGTTTATTCTGAATGGTCTGGAACATGTTAAATGCATCTTGACCACCATTAAAAGCATCCTACCACGATTAGGAAACCATTCATTCCTAAAAACTGGGGGACAGTGTTCTGCATGCTTGTTTTTTGCATTCTACTATATTTTCTTTCACTGCACTCACCATTAGTAGGGGCCACTTAAAAAGAAACATTTTCAGCTCACTGCAACTCAATGGTGTATTGGAACCAAAAAAGACTTAGAGAGAAAACATTGTTGGATACCAGGATTAGTATTTTGGACAGATTCTTAGATTTTAGCTACCACGTGAGTTACCACCAGAATGTTTCTTTCTTGCATGCTAACCACTTCATTATGAATGTTAACTTCTTTGGCAGCACAGGCAGCAGTAGTGGAAATCTCGTCATCTTTACATTTTTCAAAATATTGCTCTACTTTTGTTTAGACTTTTTGGAACCTGGGGGCCCAGAGATCACACTTTAAGAATCAGTTTTGGAAGCGAAAACTGACCTTGAGATACTTAAGCTATGGCACCCTTCACTTTAAGTAAACATGGGCAGTCTGTGTTGAATTATTTTAAAAGATGTTAGCAAAATAAATAAGATCAATAGGCGATTATACATCTCATATAGCACAAAAACTACTCAAACTGCAAACAAAAGAAGAGCTAACCGACAAAAGGTCTAGCTTTCATCCAAAACACATCTGGAGTCAAGGCAAGAAGTTAAAAAAAATGGACAAAACAGAGCACCAACAATATGGATTAGGTTTCTCAATGCCTTGTTCCATCTGGGATCGACTCTCTGAACTTTCAGTAGCAAAAATGCAGAAGACAAAATCATTGCAATATTTCAGAAATAGAAAAGTACCACCAATCACTAAACATAGAAATGCTTAAACCACAACTTCCTGTAGTTTTGATAGGTTAATTTAAAGGAGACATCGTTCCCTCCTAACCATAAGTTTGTTAAAAAGCAGAAGCATCTGAACACTCACCTTAAACTACTAGAAACATGCAATGAGTACATGTACTTTAATGATATCTCTGTGGTTTTTCATATCAAGTTGCTCCATGTTGAATTCTCAGAGTAAAAACAGCAACCTGCAGTACACTTACAGAAATAAGGAACTATGTCCAACTACAGAAATAGGTTACAGAAGGCAGGCCAAAAATATGACCACCACAGTTTAGTATTGCACTAGCTAGTACTTACATTTACCTTCACTGTGACTAAAACACCCAACACTGGGGACTTGCTAACAGAGGAACTACTCATGTCACTATAGCTCATGGCGATTTGCCAGTCAACAACAATGTCCGTGTGCATTCGGGGTGGGGGATGATAACATGCAGACCCTGAGATAAACCAATAGCTATTTGTGTATGTGTTTGTGAGTGTGTGAAGTGCTGTTAAGTTGCAACCAACTTATAGCAACCCTGTAGGGTTTTCAAGGCAAGAGACTAAGAGTGGCTTGCCAGTGTCTTCCCCTGCACAGTGAGCCTGCCATTCCACAGTGGTCTCCCATCAAATTACTAACCAGGCCTAGCCTTGCTTAGCTTCTGAGATCTGACAAGATCAGGCTAGCCTGGGCCATCGAGGTCAGGGCAAACAATGGCTATGATATAAAAAAAAATCAAGTAGAAGCAAGGTTCAGCTGCAAACCTGAAGCAACTAATTCTATACCTTACTTGAGGTCACATGCACTAACAATGAACACACTATGTTAACAAAAGCCATAATGCATACAAACATGGCAGCACTGTGCTTCAGAAACCGAGTCAGCTCTAAGATTCATAAAAGCATTGATGTCAAAGCTCACCAATGTCTCTCTAACAATGTGATAGGTCAGACGCCCTAGAGAATGATGCCTCGGTAGCAAAAAGTACAATACAAATCACCCAGCTTTTAGTCTAGAATGCAGTACGTTGAATTAGAAACACACATAACCATTGAGTCCCCCCACCCCACCCCAAAAACCCAAATGAGATTAACGTTCAACCCTTCACTGGGATGGTTGTAACTCTAGCCCACTCCCACCCCTGAGCAGCCACCTCAAATCCAGAACACCACAAACAGCACACAACAAAATGTTACAGGGTGCCTGAACAGCAGATGGATCAAGAAAGTTTGCCAGAAGACATGCCACAAAAGTGGACAAAGATCTGTCATAGATCTCCAGTGACCAAAAACCAGTTCTGTGGCTTCTTTTTTTAGTCGTGCTAAACATCTAAATGGACTGTGCCAGTCTGACCTCTAAAGGGCATTTGCATACTATTTACTTAGTTCAATGGGATAAAATAAAGGGGTTGCTGAACTTGACGTCCCTGAAGTGGCGGTAAAACTGCTCTGGATTTCGATGGGTTGCTTTTCACACACAGCAACACAATGTGGGGAGGAGGGAGAAGAAGGGGGAGAATCACCTCTGTACACCATGACGAGGACCAGTTCTCCTCAAAATCATACTGACAGACGTACTTTAATAGGATAATTCAATGACACCTTTAATTTTGTCTAAGAGAAAGCGACTTCTATGATTAACTATATCTGACTATCCCTATTTACAAGCACAATGATATACCAATCTGTTCACAGACTTACTTGAGGAACCCAAGCTGAGGCCAAGAGAAAATGATATAGCTGTTGTGTTGTGCTGCTACCTGAAGGGTGTTGAATACATAAACAATTCTGACATTAAGAAAAATAAATAAATATGGGAACAACATAAAAAAGGAGTGGGGGTGTGGATGATAAGTTCCTACTGGCAGCACTGTGTTCTTTTTATAGCTTCCTTGTGTTGCATTAAAGTGATGAGATGACTCACTTAAATTAAAAGGTTATAATATTCATTAATTTCAGTTCTTAAGCGCAACCCATTGGCAGGTACAGCTTGTCAGATCCACCAAATGAAAAAGAGAGGACCAATAAAAATACAAAAATAAATCCACATTCCAAAACTAAGTAAATTATGCCTTTTACAATAAAATATAAGCACTGGATCATTATTTTAATCAGATAACACACAGAGGTTCTTGATGGCTACATCATCTTTATGTAAACCCCTGACACAGAGATTTGTTAGAACAAAAACTCATACACAGGAACCCAAAACATTGCAAGATGGCAAAGCAGTTCATAGCCAGTGCAGAATAGCAGCAGGATGATGACAACTTTTTTGGGTTGTTGCTTTTCTAAGTTTATAGAGTTTCCATTTCTCCATTTATTACCCACAAAGAGTCTCGGGAACTTGAACTGAGGTTCTAACCATTGCTCCAATCCAAGTAGAAATGTATGTAAAAATTATAGGAAATCTAATCAAATACAAGATTCATAGACACAGAAAGCATAGATCTATAAGGCACGTTCATTCTTACAAGAGTCTTATTAGAGGTTAAAATAAAATCTAAACACTCAAGAGGTTTTCTAGTAAGCTAAACTTGCATGGAGGAGTTCCTATTCTTATTCTAAAATAGTGGCCTCAGTAAATGTTAAGTATGGCAACTATTCAACAAGAGGAGAGTCTACCACAACTTGTTCACAAGTCATTTTTTAAAATCAGGTTTGGTTGTCTCTGGAAACAAGTGGTGAAAATTATATCAATTGAGATGGAAAAACAAATCCCCTATAAACCAGAGGCACTGCTGCTGAATTACCTACCTGATACCCCTGGAGATCAGCAAATGGTTGCCCTACATATGATTACTGCTGCCAGGATGGTTTTTTGCCAAACAATGGAAACAAAAAAAAAATCTATATCCCTAAGCTACAAGACTGGTTGTTGAAAATAAAGGAGATCTACACTTTAGCAAAATTAACTGCTTATCAGAAGAATAGAGATACACATAGAGTACACCTTCTATGGAAAAGAGTGATACAAAAAAATGGAACTGGCAATTGTATAATTGGAAATAATATTAAAATTTTCAGATGCTGGTAAAGGGTTTTCTATGTCCATGGAAGCAGCATGTAAGAGGACAGAGATTGGCAATGAATCTTATGCAATTTCGTATTTATGTATATATCTGTTATTTTTAAAATGAGATGTAATTTTTAAAAAGTTCACAAGTCTTCATCTTACCACAAATAATGATCAATTATTTCAACAGAACAAAAAATGTGCCTTGCACACAAAAGCTCATACCTTGAATAAACCTTTGTTGGTCTTAAAGGTGCCACTGGACTCTAAATTTGTTCTACTGCTTCAGACCAACATGGCTGACGGCATGCAATTATTTCAATGTATGTGCATACGCATTCACAGATAGAAATCCAGTTATATACACAAAAATTCTTATGTGTTCCAGAGAATGTCACTTGTAAATGCAAGTTCTGTTTAACTATTTATATCCCACTTCTACTGTTGGAGACAGTTTAGTGAACTGCAAGTAGGGTTGCCAAATCTTCTTACCCCTCTCGGCGGGGGAGCGTTGGTGCGGTCCAGGAGCCGATCGTGCACGCATGCGCCGGCAGAACGTCGCCGGAAGTGACGGGCGACGTGCCGACGTTGGGGGCGTGGACGAGCTCGGCCACGCCCCCAACGTCGGCAACGTGGTTGCGTCACCTCTGGTGACGCAGCTTCGGGGGCGGGGTTCCCCCCAGGCCGGAATTCCCCTGCGCCAGAAATCGGGCCTCGGAAGCGGGGGATTCCCCGCCCCCCGGCCCGATTTGGCAAGCCTAACTGCAAGATAAATGTAAGGGAAAGTTACTTAGAGGCTGATTACATTCTCTCTTTACTGCAGAACTTCTCTTTGACAGAAGTTCTGAGCCCTGGGGAATACAAATTTCAAGGACCTCTACCTCATGCTCCGATCTCTCCGATCTCAGCCTCTGTTTACCTACCACCCCAATGCAGAGCGGCAAGCTGAGGACAGATCGACAGCTGTGGTGATCTGCACAGGTCACCCCTCCCCCACCTTTCCTAGCTTTCTCACAGACTCTGCAAAACAAGCCTTAAGAGAAATCAAGAGTGCCAATTTCCCTTGCTATCATCTTTAAAATGGTGGGAATTTACACACACTGAGCTCTTTGTAGAAAAGCTCTATTCCCTGCATAAAAGCCTATACCCAAGGTCTACAGCATCTAAAAAGGCCCTTTTTCTCCTAGGGTGATGTGCGCATGCACACTTAACAGACCTCAAATATCCTACTGTTATAAGACAAGAATCATCACTGCTGCCAAACAGAGACTGGACAAGGCAACAGCATTCAAATGAGACAGCACTGCCATGCATACTAGTCAGAAAAGGAAAGAAATCAGGCTCATGTGATTATTGTGCTGTGACTGAACCCCTTGAATGCACAGTGAAAACAGGACATTACTGAGTGGCAAGGACCAAGCAGTGAAAGTACACATCTGGGGATCTGAAAGATAACAACTAGATACTATTGGCCGAATCTGCTCAATGCCTTCAAATTGGCGCTTCTTACACACCACTTGAGTAGGGAACCCACAGGCATTGCCCTGTGCAAAAGAATCTCCCTGAGAAAAAGCATAAAACAAAAGGATAACAAAAACGTTAGAAATCACGGAAGCCTGTCATTTAGAAAACACACAGAGACAGGGCGCGGGAAGAGATGAGACGTTACCACAGTCTGTGCATTCTCTTTTCCTGAATCATTTGTTTCCTTCCATACAGTTTTATAATTTAGGCTTGGCGACACATGATAGTTGCCTACTGGACCTTTCCACAAGTAAGCATACTTAGATCCACTTGTCTGCCCATAGTGTTAGAAAGAACGCCCAAAAGAACTAAAACCCTGCCTCACCAGGTCTGGCATGAACTACAGTTTAGAAAATGTTAAGAAATGTTAAGAAACACGCCTCTCAGACTGTGTTATTTTCTCCATATCTCTGCATCAATGATAGAAATGCCTTCCTCATCCCCAAGCATTCTGGGTCTGCCAAAAGAGAGGGGAGAAGGATTATTGGTAGTTGACTAGTAAGCTAAAATAATATTTTCAGGCCCCTAAGTTCAACTTGCACTTATTCAGGAGCACTGCTGCTGTGCTAGATGTTTTACAACTTGTCAGACCATTGCTGATAGTCAGAGGCCTCTCATACCTCACACACCCTCTCTATACCGTGATGGACATGCTGTAAGTGTAGAAGGGTACCCACCTAAAGGCCTAATGCCTACGTTGCATGCTCAGACACCCAAGAGGACTCCCTCAATACATACAAAGATGCATACACAATACTCAAAATGCAGAAAACGGTGATGAGCTAGTGACATGACTTTTCCCTAATTTTTTCAGACTAAGCATGTATAACTTAAATGAAGACACTCTCTTGTTTGTTGTCACTCTGTTCGTCCTCCCTGCCCATGATTATCTTTCCTTATGTTAAAAATTTGGTTATGAGCTCTACTTTCCTTCTTGTAATTGGTATAGGGTTGCCAAGTGCTTTTTTAGCCGCAGCGTGGAACTCCCAACTGGCGGCTGGAGTGTGCGCGCACACTGCACGCACGTCACCCGGAAGTGACGTGACGACACCGGGCATGCTGGGGCGGGGCCACGACCATCCGCGGGAAAACCATAGAGTTTTCCCTCGGATGACCGTGGCCCCGCCCCCAGCGTGCCCGGGTCACTTCCGGGTGACGTGCACGTCATGGTGGGGTTCCCCCGGGGCCCGATCCGGCTGCGGCGGGGAACGGGGGACTTTGCAAGCCTAAATTGGTAATGCATCAAGCACATTGAGGGCACGATATAAATAAAGCAGAATGAGACAATTTACATGTCTAATAGTCAATTTTTCCCAACCAGTTACAGAAAACAGTGAAAGATTATTTCTTACAAATGCCTTTCCCCTTCACAGATTCATTAGGTGATTATTTCCACCTTCATCAAACATAAGATGGAATTTTAGGTCCATGTTGCTGCTTTAGAAATATCTACTACTGAGATGTTGGCACTGAAGGTCGCTAAGGTAATGCACATCTTAGTGAGGGGACCATGATCCATTCTGATGGCTTCCCCCTCTGGTAACTGCACCCCAGAAGAGTACATTCGGCCAGCCATCTACTCAGTGAATGTTTTTACACTTTCTTTCCTTCATTATGGAATGAAAAGTCATAGTAAGCAATCTTATTTCCTTGTAATAGAAAAATAGAGGTTGAATCCTATGAATATGTTTCTGTGTGCATTAATGTCTGCCACAATGTACACTTTCCCTTTTACTAAAATTTATGTTTGCAGAAGGCCCACTGAAAATCATTGATCCTGCACAAACTGAAGTTTTAACAGAAGAGGATGCAAATCCCACAGCATAGACATCTAATGTGCACAGAACTCATTCATACGGTTTTTGGATCCTAGAAATTTGTTAATTTGGTAGCATCTCTTTCCTATGCAAGGTGCCTTCCTATAACACAGGAGGCTCTTCTACTAGTTGAAAATCCTGTTGCATTGGAGCTGAGCCTTGTGTAGTAGATCCAAGAAATGTCAATTCTTCTGTTTTGGACAGGCTGGTTTTGGGTAGGAAGGGAGGCAGGTTTGCTGAGATCCTTGGAAGTTGAGTTTCCTTTTGCTATGGAGGTGGAATCAATTTGTAAGTTCTTATCTTTATCAAAGGTATATATGCCAGATCTAATAAAACAATGTCACAGTTACTAAGATAATTTTGAGTGTAAGAAACTCGAGACTTCCCGTAGTGCGTTAAATGGCAGCTGCTGATGCCTGAAGGATCCAGGATAGCCTCCACAAAGAAGTCATCATATAGAGGGTACATGACAAGCCACTTTTAAGGAATGCTCAAAGAGGAGCTAAAACAAACCGCCACTTGCTTATACAGAGTACCGGGACACAGGCTATGAGATAATACATCTTAAAACAAGAGCATCTGTGGCAGTTTCATGCCTGTGGCTTGACATCTTTTTCTTTCTACAGCACCTGACTTACAGCTACAGTTCCACAGTACCTTCAAGAAGACATCATGACTTAGGCTACCTCTTGGGAAACACTTCATTTAACAGTGCTAATAAAAACATCCCAAGTCCAGTTGAGCAATCAAATCTGTGTTAGCATGTTCGATATTATTGGAATTTACAATGGTGGCCAGGCTGAACTAATAATTCCACTAGACTTCAAAACCAAAGCCTCCTTGGCCAATTTGGGGCAATGTATATCAGGTCTGTTTCCTCCTACATGTGTTTATCATCTTGAACAATGTCCAAGCAAAAGCAGAGAGAACGTCAAGTAGCTATGAACATAAGAACATAAGAGACGCCGATGCTGGATCAGGCCAAAGGCCCATCCAGTCCAACACTCTGTATCACACAGTGGCCAGAAATACCAGTGCCATCAAGAGGTCCACCAGTGGGGCCAGGATATTAGAAGCCCTCCCACTGTTGACCCCCCCCCAAGCACCAAGAAGACAGAGCATCACTTGCCCCAGAGTCCCTATCTATACCTTATGGCCAATAGCCACTGATGGACCTCTGCTCCATATGCTTATCTAATTCCCTTTTGAAGCCATCCATGCTTGTAGCCGCCACCACTTCCTGTGGCCGTGAATTCCATGTGTTAATCACTCTTTGGGTGAAGAAGTACTTCCTTTTATCCGTTCTAACCCAACCGCTCAGCGATTTCATGGAGTGCCCACGAGTTCTTGTATTGTGAGAAAGGGAGAAAAGTGCCTCTTTCTCTACCTGCTCTTAGAGCCCTAAGCACTTTAACCTTTCCTCATAGGGAAAGTGTTCCAACCCTTTTATCATTCGAGTTGCCCTTTTCTGCACTTTTTAAGGTGTGGTGACCAGAACTGCACACAGTATTCCAAATGAGGTCACACCATTGATTTATATGGGCATTATGATATTATCTGTTTTCAATACCCTTCCTAATAATCCCCAGCATAGCATTGGCCTTCTTTATTGCAGTCACACGCTGTCTCGACATTTTCAGTGAGTTATCTACTTCAACTCCAAGATCTCTCTCTTGATCAGTCTCTGCCAGTTCAGACCCCATCAATGTGTATTTATATTTAGGATTTTTGGCTCCAATGTGCATCACCTTGCACTTGGCCACATTGAAACCCATTTGCCATGTTGACGCCCATGAGGAACTTTATCAAAAGCTTTCTGGAAGTCAAGGTAAACAATATCTATTGGATCCCCCTTGTCCACATGTTTGTTCACCCCCTCAAAGAACATTAACAGGTTAGTGAGACAAGATCTTCCCTTACAGAACCCATGTTGAGTCTGCCTCAATAGGTTTTGTTCATCTATGTGCCTACTAATTCTTTCCTTAATAATGGTTTCCACCAATTTACCCGGTATCGACGTCAGACTGACAGGCCTGTAATTTCCCGGATCTCCTCTGGAACCCTTTTTAAAGATGGGAGTGACATTAGCTACCTTCCAGTCCTCAGGAATGGAGGCTGATTTTAAGGAGAGATTACATATTTTTGTCAGGAGATCCACAAGTTCACAATTGAGTTCTTTCAGAACTCTTGGATGTATGCCATCTGGGCCTGGTGATTTATCAGTTTTTAAGTTGTTTATCAGTTTTAGGACCTCCTCTCTCGTCACCTCAATCTGACTCAGGTCTTTCAACACCCCTCCCGAACTCAGCGGCTCTGGAGTGGGCAAGCACCTCTCATCTTCCACAGTGAAGACGGAGGCAAAAAATGCATTTAGCTTCTCAGCCATTTCCCTATCATCCTTCAGTACTCCTTTTACCCCTTGGTCATCCAAGGGCCCCACTGCCTCCCTGGCTGGTTTCCTGTTTCTAATGTATTTGAAGAAAGTTTTATTGTTGGTCTTTACATTTTTTGCTATATGCTCCTCATATTCCCTTTTTGCATGCCTGACCACAGACTTGCATTTTATTTGCCATAGCCTGTGTTCTGTTTTATCAGCCTCACTGTGACTAGCTTTCCACCGCTTAAAGGAATCCTTTTTACCTTTTACAGCTTCCATTACTTTGTTTGTTAACCATGTAGGCTTTTTCTTATACCTGTTTGTGCCTTTCCTAACCTGCGGAATATATTTTATTTGAGCTTCTAGAATTGTAGTTTTAAACAGTTTCCAAGCTTCCCCAATGGTTTTGACCCTTTCTAAATTTCCTTTCAGTTTCCTCCCCACATGTCCCCTCATATCAGAGAGGGGTCTTTTTGGCCAATTCCCTATTTATACAAATGTTGAACTCAACAACATTATGATCACTGTTCCCAAGCGGTGCAATCACTTTTACATCTCTCACCAGGTCTTGAGTGTTACTTAGGACCAAATCAAGGATTGCCTCTCCCCTGGTAGGTTCCATGACCATCTGCTCCATAGCACAGTCATTTAGAGTGTCTAGAAACTCAATCTCTTTCTCTCGACTAGAACACATATTGACCCAATCAATGTGTGGGTAGTTAAAATCACCTATTACGACACAGTGTTTTTGTCTAGCTGCTATCTTTAATTCATTCATCATTTTATAATCCTCCTCTATCTTTTGATCTGGTGGGCGATAACAAACTCCCAGTGTTAAGTTTCCTTTTGGCCCCCCTATTTCAACCCATAGAACTTCCAGAAGTGAATCCAATTCTCTTAGCCTCTCAATCTTTCTGGACTTTATACCCTCTCTGACATACAGAGCCACACCACCTCCAACCCTTCCCCCCTATCCTTCCGATATACTATATAACCGGGAATCACCGTATCCCACTGATTTTCCTCATCCCACCAAGTTTCTGAAATACCCATAATGTCTATTTTTCCCTCCAACACCAAGCACTCAACTCCCCGATTTTACCTCCACCAGAGTCTCCATTAGTTCTGAACCTGAGTAGCCGTGGCATGAGAAAAATCTCTTCAGTTTGCCATTCTGTGGAAACTACAAGCAGCATGGTTCTAGATATCTATCTTGTGTGTGAGAGAGAGACAGACGGACAGACACATAGAGAGAGAGTGACAGAGATGGAGGGGGGCTCCCTTACTCAGAGCTGTTGTCTCCCTTACTGTTTTTTTTAATTGTTATAAGATTTTTATTAGGTTTTCCCTATTATATATGACATTGTAGGAAGGGAAGGACATAGGGAATGGGATAAGACATGTAGGAAAATTCCATCAAGCTTATACAATAGCTGTTACAAATTTTCCATCTTAAATCATTGTTTCCAGATCTCTTTCATTTATATAATTTCAAAAGCTAATATCGACTAATCAAGTTGCTAAAATCTTCTGTTATGATTCCTGGAAAAAGTACATGTTCTGCACAGTTCAAGTTAGATTTATCCCGAATTTATAGTGATTATACTCATTATTCCTGATTTTCAGAATTTCTTTTCACCCAATCATAAAATTGTGTCCAAATATCTCTCACATTTTGTTTACTTCAGTCTTTCAACGAGTTAGACAATATATCCATTTCCAATGTTTCAAAAAAAATTGTCAAGAATTCGTCTTTTGTTCGTATCTCTGATTTCTTCCAATACATAGCATAAAGAATTCTTGCTGCAGTAACTATATGTATAATTAAGTGCCTAACTTTCTTAACTTTTACATCAGGCATAATATTAAGAAAAAACATTTCTGGTTTGAATGGTAGCAGTAACAGACATATTTTTGCACCCTTCTCCAATATGACATCACATCTTTACACTTCCACCAGACATGAAAGAAGCTTCCCAACTGTGTCTTACACTTCCAGCATTTATCAGACATTCCAGGGTACATTTTGGCTAATTTCTCTGGCGTCATATACCACCTATAAAACATTTTATATAGATTCTCTTTAGACACCGATTTTGTTATTTTAACATTTGTTTTCCATATTTGCAACCAATGATCAAGATCAATATTATGGCCAAAATTTTCTCTCTCCCTTATCCAGAGCTGTTGTCTCCCTTACTGTTCATGTGAGCTTTGGCTGTGGTGTGGAACATCTTGATAACATATCCAAATGACTGAATGCAGTTCTGGGAATGGACAGAAACCAGCCGGACTGATCTCTGGAGTAGCCTCCTTATTGCTCCACATGCCTTGAATGTACCCTAGGGATTCAGAATGGCTGGCCTTCCACTGTTATCTAAAGCATCTCTAAGACTTAAAAGAGTTTCTCTTTTGTTAGGTGACATTGCATTTCATGCTCTGATGTAGCTCAGGGGTCATGCTGATCGTGATATGGTGATAAAAGGAAATGAGCTTCTAGAAAGGAATCAGAGTCCACTGAAGGGTTTGTGAATGGGCTCTCACTCAAGATACTATGACTACTGGAACAATTATTGATCCTTAAAACTGCATCTAAAAATATATCTGATATCTGATTTGCTGCTTTGATCAGTTTGGTCTGTGGAAGGAATAATTTGTCCTTGTCCAAGTCAATGTTCCCTCTAAGCTGTGGAGTCTTGTGAGCAAAAATTCTACTTTCTGAACTGCTGGTATTAAAGTTGTGAGCAAATGATTTGGCTACTGCATAAATTAGTTTGCTCTGGGGCCATTCTTCCTGAGCTAAGACAAGAATCCATGAGCTGGAGGCTAAAAAACCTATGAGCTAGCTCACACTAACTCAGCTTAGAGGGAACACTGGCAAGTATATGTTTGCATCTAGGTGCAAAATTATGCACAGTTACAGGAAACTTACTACTGACTAATAGCGTAGAGTCTCATCAATGTCCTGGAAAATCTTGTGTCTCAGAAGAAGACCTGATGAGGAATCTTTTGAGGTAAGGATTTAGGTGGATGTCTCTATTTTAGAGACTTGCTATCTATTTAATTCTGTGTATCTGATCCAATTTGAACATCAACCCATGGATGTGGTGTAAATCATCCCAGGTTATTCTACTTATTTTGTCACATGTATTAGCCTGGAAACTGTTGGCATAAAAACTGGTGACGACGTTTTTGTTTGTGTTGTTTGGCATACCCCCAAGTAACTGTTAATGGTTCTCCTTCCTAGTTTTGGTATTATGTATGCTTTAATGTCTTTATTTTATATATGCTTTCTTTTAAATGCTATTTTATTGTTGATTTTTTTATGTTTTGATTTTTACCACCATGGGGACCCTACTTGGATGGAAAGACTGCAAAGAGAGCCTTTAAATAAAACAAATAAGGGGGAAGCTAGTTTTTGTGCTTATAATAATATCACCTATTGGAAACAGTTATTTTATCATAAAAACACTTTGTTGGAATATAGCAATGTCTTGCATACAAAGACAAAGAAGAATGAAGATCCTGCAGGGGACAGCAAGTTCTAGTCAGGGCTGTAGGAGGAGTACATTCTTTCTAAAGGGGCTTTTCCTTGTCTGTCTGCAGAATGCTACTTTTAGGCTTTTCATCTAGAACAGTCTAGAACTCTCAACCAGTAAAGCAGTTAGGTTTATCTCTTCTCTTTCCTATCCAGTTTGTTAGTTCCTAAAGAACGTTTTTGCTACTCATTCATCAGTTCAGTGTCCTGTCTGCTGCACAAGCACTCTGCCAACACTTTCAATGTGCTCACCTATTTTTGAACCTTTAGCATGAACTACCATAACGTTTTTACATTTATTTCTATAGCTATTAAGGCTAAAACCTTTTTAACTGAAAGCTGACTAAAGAGCTGTATTTTAATGAGTTTTTGCAGGTCATGAGTAGCACTCTCAAAGGTCAGCTGTGGTTCATGAGCCATATGTTATCCACCATCAAATTACAACATAATTCAAAAGCCTCAAACTCAATTCTGTTAGAACACAAAGTTGCCAGACTGTTTAATTACTTAGTCTGTGTAATTATTAACATATAGATAATCATAGTTTAGCCACATCAAATGGCTTCATGCCTGTCTTTAAACTTAAATGTAATAAGCTAACACAATTTTTAAAAATAATGCAATTTAAGCTTGTAAATAGACAAGTTCAGGGTAGGTCTCCAAATCCTTGCAGTAAAGGAGGGGAAATTTGCCCCCTCCTTCTTCTGCTCACACAGTTTAAGGACCCATCAGCAGAATTCCAGCTCCTCTATCTCTTGCAACTCCAAATTCATGTGGCTTTTTGTCCCCTTGTCTCCAACATCACCTTCTGGGGGATCAAAGGGGGCTGTTACTAGAAGAGAAATGTGCAGATGATTCAAATGTGGGTGATTGGTAGGCTGTAGCCAATTAATTGGGAATTCACTATAAGCAAGAACCCAGAAGGCTCCTCCTATGGCCTATGTGGAAGTCCCATGACCTCCAGTATTAGCTCTTTGGGATTCAAAATGGGTTGCCACATAAAGGGTAGGACAAGGAAAATCTGTTTTGGTAGAATACAACCCAGTGTTTTAAAGAATTTATTTATTTATTTATTTATTTATTTTAATTGTCACACCTTTCCACCCAACTGACAGCCACAAACAATCACACACACACACACACACACACACACACACAAACTACTCTTCATACCTACATATTCAGTACACCTAATTTAGGAATATAATATATGCTTGGATCCAACAGGGTATTTTCAGGGACAGACTGACTTTCTCAACTTCCTTGTCCCAGTACAGCACAAATGCCCCTCCTCTACCTCAATTAAGAACATGTACATAACAACCTAAATTTGTGCATGTGTTCAGGTTTTGAAGGATAGTTCAATGTCGCTCATGCAAGATTTCCTAAATCTCACGTTTCATATGTAATTGGCAGAGATAGCACGAACACATGAAATATGTTCTTCAGATATGTTTTGTCTCAGTAAACAGATGCCAGACAAAGCCAAGAAACAGCCAAATGCTGCAAAATCCTTCAGGGAATAAAACGCACAGCTTCCAATGAACACATAAAAAGACAGCAATCCTAAATCCTATCATAATTATTCATAGAGGTTATTCACAGCATTTCCACCATCTAGCACACATAGAAAACATTTGTGCCAAAATTCTGAACTGAATAAATGAAGTAAATTCCAAAGGACTGAGATCCACTCTGATTAATCAGATTTGCAGAGAAATATACGTCAATTTACTGGAATGTTTACACTTTTGCACCCTGTTGGTCAGTATCGTGGTAACTGAACCACAGCTCATGTAGTCATGATACCGCTTATCTCGTGCTATAGTTTTTAATCCTCTAAAATAAAGAGATCTATATTACTGATAGCTATGCATATAAACAGTTTTAGCTTCCACAACGTTTAGATTATAATTTAGAAGTTCATCTAAATTTCCCAGTTGTCCTCTAGGGGATTGCCATCCACACCCTGCTTTGCTCAGCTGAAGGCACAGCTGCACCACAGCTTCTGCACTGCACTACAAAAGCAATAAGAGATGAAGCAGCGACCCTGAAGCTAGCTCATTACTTATGGGCCTCACAGTTAGAAAGCAAAAATGGGTCCAGGATGCCCTTTGTACACAACATTGGACTTCCATAACACAATGCCAGTGGTAGCTGTTCTCGTGGCTCTTTGCACCTTCAGGTGTGCCCTAGTCCAAGCACTTGCTATCTTACTCTTTGAGTGAAGAAAGGGAACGGACATGCACTGCAGCCACAACATACTACTGCAGTAGTAGGATTATAGCTGGTCTTCTGGATGAAATTTTTCACACAAGTGGCCTGTGATGAAGGCATCGAATTAGGAGTTAAGTCGCCCAACCCCTGAGATTTAATGTTTCCATTCCAATACCTGGGTAATGACACAGATGGTAGTTTTAAACCTCATACCTCAGTTCAAGTTAGTAAAAACTCCACCCAAATCTGGACAATCATGACTCTCGCAATGGTAGGTAACTAAAACTAAAAACATTGTCCCTAAAGATATAGTGTATTAACCAACAAAAAGAAATAGTTTTATGATGCCGCAGGAACAGCAGAATGTGATTATCTATTTCCAGTAGATTACAACCGCTGACAACATGCAGTCTTCAAATATACTTAGGATAAATGTTCAGTGCAAGACAAAGGTTCAGAGATCGTTAAAATCATCAATCAGTCCTGGTTCATGTGTTTAGAGATTGCTCACATAAAGCAGACCCCAATACAGCCTCGCTAATTTCTTTCCCACGTTTTGAGACAGCAGACATGTTAGTGGGACTCTCCTGCTCATATACTACTTTCCTCACACAGCTGCCACCACTGGACCACACTGCCGTGAAGATTTTTAAATGTATGAACTAAGTCCTATACAACAAGTACGGTTATTTACTGCATTTCAGGAACCACGCACTCCAGTTTTGGGCTTAGGGGGGAATATGTAAACAAAGTTCTTTTCCTGCTATTCTATGAAAAAGTATATCCTCTTGGCTCAAGTGCATCTTAGCTAGATTTTGCTCCCACAAAATGTACTTAATAGAGCTGGGGGGAGGAGACAAACAAAAACAGTCTGTTTACCTCTAACCCAAAAATTGCTCAGCTTAAAAAAATCAACTCACAATACATAACAAATCTCCCTTGTGTTAACCAGACCATACTGGATGATGTCACAGTTGAGGAAATGCCATGAGATATTATACAAAGTTATTTTTAACATGGAGAATGGATAGGAGTTCCCTTGAGCTCCACAATATATATACTTACAATAGCAACATATCTTACTCTGGATCACTAGGGTACTTATTTAAAAAAACCCCAACACAAATGGCACATTAAAAAGATTTACTTTTTTAAAAAGCTGTTTGCTAGGCAACAGCTTCAGCTTGCCAAAGCTTGTATGTTACAAAGCTTGATGCTCTCAGTTGACATATCATGGTTTCATAACCCAAAGACAAGACATCCATTTCCCTAGCTCTCTATTGTTAATGCTGTTTATTTAAGAAGCTTTGG
>NW_015160874.1:176260-211813 GCF_001447785.1 Gekko japonicus
CAAATTTATATATAAAAATGTAAAGTGTTTTTTTAAAAAAAGATTTGCAATCTAATTTAAAACCATGATCACATAAAAACATTTTAATAAAAATAACAAGAACTACGAACAGTAACATATCATAAAACAACATAATTCAAGCACTCAAGGGTGAAGAAAGTCAGCCCACTTCCGTTCAAAACTCTGGGAAGAAAGATGGGTCTTCACATGACCCAAGAATGAAATCAGCAAAGATGCATGTCATCAGAGCAGGAGACGGTACTCTACAGTGTTGGGAAATACTGGTGAAAAGGTCCTGTTCTTGGCAGATTACAAATTTATACGGGGACTCATTAATGGATTTTAAGTTCAAAAGAAACATTTTACTGAGACTAATCACCCTCTGCTAAAGAACAATGCTGAGTCCATTACTGCAACTCGGCACAATACAATTTGCACAGGTAGACAAGAAAAGTTTATTCCTAAAATGCTGTAGTTAAATAATGCTTATGACTAGAATTATATATAAAATGACTTGTATCTATCACAGATTTGCTCCTTCTACTATGAATGCAAACTGTCAAAATGAAACTAGTGCCATAAACCATCCAGTAAGTTTTCCCTGTTGCAGCACCACCTGAAACAACATAGCACAGGGCCTAATTAAAGTTTACAAGCAGCTCTTAGACCCCTTTCCCCTTTTGCTCTGCTTCTCAGTTACAGAAGGATGATGCTGCACAAGAGACAGGAAACACTAGGAGACAACAAAAAGTGAGGAACAACTGAATATATGCAGAGACCCCCTGTCCTTAAAAAAATAAACCTCTATGCATTCTCTCCACCCATTTGAGCCACAAGCACAAACTACTGGCAGACCAACCAGAAGTGAGGGCTCTGGGAATGAGCTGTGCCAGGAAAAGAATCTATCAGTCAACTCTGACCTAGTAACTAGTTATGTGCAAACAACCAACCAAAGAAAAAAGATGATTCTGAATTGGGTGTGTGTGTGTGTGTGTGTGTGTGTGTGTGTGTGTGTGTGTGTTATTGCTATAGCCAAAAGGTTTGCTAAAAGAGAAGGCGATATTTCAAGCAAAAATCTGGACAATAATATTTTATTCAGCTGTGGTTTTCAGCTTAGGTAAAGGGGCTTTCAGGTAAACTTATCTCCAACTGATATCTATTGCCACATAGACACCTATTTTCAGGATCTGTGAGCCCACCCTACCCTTCCCAAGGTTTCTATTCTAATATGTTGTCGAATTATATTCTATTCTAACTCTGGCAGCGCTAAGGGGGGGAAATGTAATTCTTCCTGGTGTTTAAAAAAAGTATAACACTAGAAATTGTTGTGAGGCAAAAACATTTCTGGATGGTTTTCCAGAACTGTATTTTTTCTTATGGAAATTTCCTGTTTCATTGCTTCATATTATTCACAACAATAAATGTATGTCATTGCCAATACAATATTAGGTGATGTTGGAAGTTTTGAAGCTGTAAATGTTTTTCATGTGATTATTCCTACAAACTGTGTGAGAGAATGGCATGTTTTATTGATTTATAAAGCAAGGGAGAGAGGAACACAATTATAGATACAATTAACCCAACTTTTTAAAAACCTTGTTAAGAATTCATCTGATTAGCTGTGTAGTCAAACCAAAAACAAAGCTCCAATTCTTATTTATATGTCTCTTCTCACATACTGGAAGGGATAGTGTGATCAGACATTGTTGTCTTCAAAGTTGCTTCCTGTTGTTGTTGTTGTTCAGTCGCACAGTTGAGTCCGACTCTTCACAACCCCATGGACCACATCACACCAGGCTCTCCTGTCTTCCATCGTGCTCCGGAGTTCGCTTAATTTCATGCTCGTTGCATTGATAACACTGTCTAACCATCTCATCCTTTGCCGT
The DNA here is from genome assembly GCF_001447785.1 of Gekko japonicus. Classification (NCBI taxonomy): domain Eukaryota; kingdom Metazoa; phylum Chordata; class Lepidosauria; order Squamata; family Gekkonidae; genus Gekko; species Gekko japonicus. Next base: position 178,147 of record NW_015160874.1, read on the forward strand.
CCCCTTCTTCTTTTACCTTCAATCTTTCCCAGAATCAGGGTTTTCTCCAGTGAGTGCTCCCTTCTCATTTGGTAGCCGAAGTATCTGAGCTTTAGCTTCCGTATCTAGCCTTCCAGGGAACAGCCAGGGTAGATTTCTTTTAGGATTGACTGATGTTATCCAGGGGACTCTCAAGAGTCTTCTCCAGCACCATAATTCGAAAGCATCCATTCTTCGGCGCTCCGCCTTCCTTATGATTCAACTCTTGCAGCCGTACATTACTAATGGGAATACCATTACTTTGACCATACGGGACTTTTGTTGGCAGGGTGATGTCTCTACTTTTTATTATGCTGCCTAGATTTGCCATCGCTTTCCTCCCAAGGAGCAGGCGTCTTTTAATTTCATGGCTGCTACAAGCTACTAATTGAAATGAGTCTTGAACTCTGGGAGACGAAGATGTAAGTATTAACATATCAAAAGGAAGATGACAAAGAATATAAGACAATGCTCCTAAAAAACAGGCTATGCATTAAAAATAGATGACCTAGAATTTAAGACAAACCCCCCACCAATGGCAAGCCAGCTGGCTAGAAGTCTCCTCCAACCAACCTCTATCTTCCCCATTCCCCCACCCCAAACTGCAAGCTTCAGAGGCTCCACTATTACAGCAGTTATGGCCCCTGGGATGGCCCTCTGTAACCCTCTACCAGCTCAGTCAATCCAGAGCCAGAAAGCACTAAGTAAGAGACTACACCACCACCACTCCACAACTTGGTTGTACATATGGCTTCCAGCCCCCACAACAGCTGACAGAGAGAATGGTCCTTCTTCACCATCGCACTTTCTGGCCAAGCAAAAGTGTGCCCTGCAACTCAGTCACACAAGCACAGTCCAGCCCCTTCCACAGCTGACCAGGAGGGTTGGCCTTTCTTCTCTTCCATACTTTTTAGCTAACCCCAAAAGCATTAATGAAAACAGTACATTGACCTCTTCCCTCACCTTGCAGGCACACATTGTGTGTATAAATTTGCATCCGAATTTAACACCATCTCCCCCTTTTTAAATGTATATTATGGTTTTTTATTGATGTTTTTATGAGCAAGTTCTTGCCATGTAAGCCACCCTGAGCCCTACGGGGGAGGGCGGGATATAAATTTAACAAATAAATAAATAAATAAATAAAAAGCCACTGAAAAGTAAAAATACTGTCTGATATTAAAGTAAATACAGTAGTTCAGTGGCCATTTTCGAAGTGATTTTAAGCATAATGTCAACAGGAATGAGTAAGAGACTCAATCATAAAAAGAAGAAAAGAAGTAATGAGCCCCAATGGGAAGGGGAAGATAGAGTGGGAGATAAATAACTCATTTGCTCTGCCTATGTGCAGTGATTATTTATTCCCAAGTTTTGACCACATGAACCAAGAAATGGTCTCAAGGCAGAACAAAAGGCTTTTTGCTAGGAAGTCTACAAAGAGGCCTTTAAGAATTCAAGAACAGCACATAAAGCCTCCCTTCCATTTAGTCTTTAAACTGTGACATCGAATTTTAAAATATTTGTCACACTCTGTTACCTCTTCAATTACTGGTATACGAAATACCCACAATATTCCTTATACAACTCCAAATAATCCTTCTTAAACTGTGTGAGAAGCCAGTTACATGTAAAATAATGCAACTATCTTCCTGCTTAATAAATCGCCTTCTGCACATAGCACAAAAGATAGTGCTCTGTTCTGCCTGGGGGGAAGACCTTAGTGCTACTCCAAGGCGTACATTAAAAAAAATCAACAAAAGCTAGTACCATCTATACAGTTCAGCATTTTTTTCACTGAAGCAAACTTCACTGAATTTTGTTCCACCGACACAATTGCCTATTTTATATATATCTGATAAAAGTATGTGTGTTCTGCTTCTCTCTCCTACAGGTGGCAATCAATAAAACAGCAATTTTTAAAAAATTCAAACTAGAGCATATGATTAATAGCAAATCTGTCATAAAGGTGGCATGATAGCAGAAGCCAACTAGCAACAAATACAGGAGCTATACCAGGGGTGGCCAAACTGTGGCTCGGGAGCTGCATGCGGCTCTTTCACACATATTGTGTGGCTCCCGGCAGGGCAGCTGGGGAAGCTAAGTATCATTAGCAAGCAAATATCATTGGACAAATAAATATCATTATCAATATCTGCTTTTACCGCTTTTGTTATTATTTTCGGCAGTCTCATTTAATGTTAATAAAAAGCAAACTTGCATATTTCCCTGTAAAAACATGTAATATTTGTTCATGTCTTGCGGCTCTCAAAATCTGACATTTATTCTGTGGCTCTTACGTTAAGCAAGTGTGGCCACCCCTGAGCTATACTCTGCAGCTTCAGAATCTGTGACTGAGTCTGAGAATTCCACAGATACATTATGATTCTTTCTTTTATTTTCCCTCCTTTTTTTTGCTGAGTTTCCTCACTTTCTACACCTTTTTATTCACAATTAGCAAGCTGCCCAGATGTTTAGCTTGGCTTTTAGATTTTGACACAGCCACCAAGTGGCTAATGGAAGCTTTTCTCTCTCTTGGGAAGAAGTGTTAATCTTTTTCTTCCTGTCCTAAACATCTCAGACAAACAAAAGCTCCAGGACTGCCCCCCCTTTGATGGGAAAAGATCAGATGTCATTGCCCAGGGTATCTCAATCCTCACCAGGCATGGGCACTTTCCAAACCAAGAGGGCTCATGTGTGCATTTTCCTGGATTGATCTGGCAAGAATGGAATGTGCCCTTGCACAGGGAACTGGGTGAGCTATACCAGCTGGATTAAAAGGGCAAGAAAAATAGCTGCGTAAGGGTATTCTTTTGCATGGTTTTTGTTACCTAAACCTCAAAGTTTTTATGTTTCCCAAGGGTACACAGCACCTCTACTCTACTCGACCATTTTACACCTCTGATTTTGAGCAGATCTACCAACTAGTGCTGCGCTGAGATTTATACATGCTTCCCAACCACTTTTTGTATTGCTTCTTATTCAAGCTTTGAATCACTTTTGTATGGTTGTCTTTTAGGCCAGTTACCAGCCAGTTCTCTGTGTTTTACTGTTTTGTGCTAAACGAAATCAATCCAATAAAGCTGAAGACCATGACAGGGTGCTTACAGGTCTCAGATTAAATAACATCCTTGTGATAAAGGAGGTGTTGCCTAGGGAACCACCAAGGGGGGAGGGTGCTCAGGGCTCTTCCAGGTTACTGTAGAGGTAGCAGTGATCCATCTGGTATTAACAGGGCCAGCCAGAAGCGAGTAAGGACAGATGAGAGAGAACAAGTCTAAATTCCATCCTAGAGATGAACTCTCAGCCACCACCACCTACTCCAACCAGCTTCTGCAGCACCCAACCACAGCCAAAGTGCAGATCCAAAAGCTGGATGTGACAGTCAAGGAACTATGAAGTGTCCATTTACCTTACTTCCAAGGGGGATGGAACATACAGCTCAACCAGAGGTCATTTCGGGGAGGAACGCGGGGGAACACAGTTCCCCCGGGTGAGGTGCGAGGGCGGGGCACACGATGAAGCCCCGCCCCCTGCTTCCGGCCGCCCTGCTTCCAGCCCTCATTTCGCCAGGAGGAGGCAGGAGAAGAGGGAGGGTAAGTTGCTTCCTCCCCGCCTCTCCCCACCCCTGCCTGCCTGGGGCCAGGGAGGGCCTTGGCGGGGCTTCCTCGCACTCCCGCCGGCCTTGCAGGTCCACCGCCGGGCCCCTGATGTCAGGGGGTGTGGCATATGCTAATGAGTTATGCTAATGAGTTCCCCTAGCTCTTTTTCTACGAAACGACCCCTGAGCTCAAGTAACCAAAAGTTGAGAAAAACAGATAATGTACCAGTACGGAAGAATATAAATTTAATAAATGTCACTAGAAATGGCATTAAATATATGGAATTCAATACATTAACAAAACTCCCCTAACCAGTTAAGATAACACCACACTACATCATCATACAATTTGACAAGAAATTGTCTTCATCAGTGGGGAAAAATTCCCAAGAGAACTAAGTGCACAATGATATAAAATGACCAGATAAACACATGAAACCTGCTGATCAGGTGAAGCGTTTCAGTGTGCCACTGCTGAACTGGCATCTTCCTATAAATCAGAGACTGCATAATGACTCCACTCAGTCTATACTAAATTCCCTGAAATCTGATCAACTGTATAACTCCCTCACGTATGTAGTTACCTGTTCACAAACAGTGCTTCAAACAATTAATTTAACCACATCAAATACTACAGTATTTTACAGCGGCTTGCAGTGATATTTATGATTTATTTTTCTAATACCCCACCCTCCTGGCCAAAGCGTGCTCAAATTTAAGTTTGGCTTAAAGTTGCCAAAATACCATGGGGAACCACTGGACACAATACACTTGTCATGTACAAATGCCTCCACATGAAAATTTGTTCGAAATCATACTATGCTACAAACAATCAATATAAATCACGCATCCACCTATCAAATTACTACCATTTATATTTTCACCACACAAAAAAGGATGGTCAGTAAGCAGCTCAATCAGTTCCTCCTGAATACCAATATTGTATTTAAAGCTGCAACAAAATTTACAACAAATGGGATTATCATTTTTTTAATCTAATGTCACGTGAAAGGCACATTCATACAAAGGGACATAACACAAGAGTTATAGGGAACAATCCCCTTTATATACTTCTGATGCCCTGACCTGGATGGCCCAGGTTATCACAGTCTCATGAGATCTTAGAAGCTAAGCAGGGTTGGCTTGAATCTGCTCTTAGAGAACACTCCCCCCCTTTCATCCTGGGGTAATGTTCTGCCACCATCTGGACTAGCCTGCCCCCTAAAACTCCCTCTCATTTGGGGTGTTGTGGGGGTGCATGGAGTCATATGACATGCACAGACTAATACGGCCTCCTTCCCAGTCTGTTAACCCTCTAGCTTGACCAGATTTTGATCTCTGTATGGAAGAACATCTTGGGCCTGTGGGTAAGCAGTTCAGTCATAGTCAGATCTTTAAAAGTTCTGTTGGGCTTATCCTGTCCTAAATTCTACCATTTCCTGTCAGTTGGCAGCTAACCAATGACATTCATGGCATTCCCCAGGCTTTCAGAGCCCCTGCGGTCAAGATATCAAAAATAATGTATCTTGTTTCTTCTTAGCAGTATGGCAAATGGGGGGCACTTTCCTCCCTGTGGTTAACAAGAGACTTTTACTGCCTAGTTCCCATATGATCTGAGGCCGCAAGGGTTTTAAAACAGGCTTGTGTGTGTTATTTCAGAGCATCTCACATTCCGTTATCATAACAACCCTCACCTAGCTATCCTGGGTCTATCACAAGTACCAACCTATAGGCACCAAGTCCTCTGCACAACTGACATAGCACTATCCTGTTTATTTATTTTAATTAATTTATTCAAAGCATTTACTAACCACACTTTTCCCTTGTGGAACTCAGGGCTTATGAGCTAAATAAAATTATTATTAAAAACACAAAAAAAACAAAATAAATAAAACAACAAATACAAAAACAAAATAAATAAAACAACAAATACAAAAACCTACTAAAAGTCACAGACTAAAAACTCCAATAATAACTGTCAATAAATAAAAACTAGATCAGTCAAATGCAGTCCTAAATAAAACTGTTTTCTTGTTTAATATGCGAAACAGACAGGAGGGAATCTCAGAGTTGCAGATGTTAAGCATGAAGGGATCAAACCGGCATCATTGTCCCTTCTTTCCTCACCAGTATTTCTAATGTTTACAATATAAATGAATGCAGAATAGGCTCCACTGCACAAGCCTGTACAGTAGAAAGTCAGACAATGAACACCACACTTAGTTTCTCATAGTGATGCACAGGGTAGTAGATGCCAGCTATATGAATACCATGAGCTCTCATTTAGGCAGTAGTAATACACAGGGGTCATTTGGGGGGGACGCCGGGGGACGCCATCCCCCGGGTGAGGTGCGGGAGGGCGGGGCCTGGAGCTCCCTGCTGGTGCCCGCTGGAGGTCACCGCCGGCTGTGGGGAGGACACACTTCTGGTGATGTCAGGGGATGTGGCATATGCTAATGAGTTATGCTAATGAGTCCCCCTAGCTCTTTTTCTACGAAATGACCCCTAGACACCACTGACTTCCTGAAGACAATCAGGTAAGTACTAGGCTGAGCCATATTATTTACATTTCTAACTGGAAACAATTTGGAAATTCTGAATATTATACACTCAGAACTGCCTTTTATTCCCGTTCTAACAGCCTTGGCAAGTCTGATGTCAACAGAAACCACCAGGGGCACAGCAGTATATAATACAATCCGTGGTTTGGGGTTTTTTTAAATTAAATTCAAAGTACATCTACTCGTTTAAAGGAGATATTCAGTGATCAATTATGAAGACTTTAGTTCTTCATGCCAACATACATATTTACAGAATTAAGCATTGCAGTGAAGTAAAGGTGTGCCCATTTATATCATCTGTAATTGTGGCTCCAACCATCTGTTTATCCAGTTACCTTTCAAACTGCAAGCATATACCCTCCAATCTGTCATCCAGAAACTGTTTATGAAACAGCTTATAAATAAAGGCAGATTCACAAAAGAAAGTTAAGATGAAAAATGTACAAAAATATGGTAACTTATGGCAAAGGAAAAACTATTTAAAACAGTAACAAAGATACATTAAAGGATATAGCACATGAAAGACACACATATACCAGTATGCAACATTTTAAGGAGAAAATGTCAGTGGAGAACACAATATGCAAACTAAACCAACAGAAGTCCTGGGCACATAAGTGTGTTTTCCTCCACAGACAAAGCTAAAGTTTGCTGCCAGGTAAACAGATTGGAACAATCACCCAAAGATAGGCACCACAGCAAAAACAGCTCTGCTTTTGGCACTGACTCCCTCACTTCAGAAAGAGAAGAGAGATAAAGAAAGGCCTCTAAAGATTTTGATTTTGCACAGGTACATGTGATCGTGAATGGTCCTTGGGCACCCAAGGATTATATTATTCAGGGATTTAAAGACATTTTGAACTGAGCCTCGGAATATACAGGCAGCCAATGCAAAACTGGGAAAATGCCATCTCTCTAATTAGCAACAGTCAGTAATCTGTATGCTGCATTTTGTACTAACTGAAGTTTCTAAACCATCTTGAAAAGCAGCCTTGGTAATATGCATTACAATAGCCTAATTTAGCATAGATAACCATGATTATTAAAGTATGACACTTCAAGCAGAGACACAGGAAACTTCAATGGAGAGTATGCAAGTGCATATATATGTTCTACCAGATTTATTAAATAGGTTAAAACCCAGAGTCTTCACCCAGAAGTTTCTGGGAGTCACTACCATTTCCCCCCCAACTATATATCTCCATCAAAATTCTATAGCAAAATCTGTCTTGGATCCAAGATTTCTACAGCACACATGGGTAACAGGGTTCCATTGCCCTCCACAATGCAGCTCCCCATCTTTCCACAGAGTTCCTTAACTCCACAAAGCAGGAAAAAAGCAGGAATGTATGAGATGCGAGGTTTCCGGTTTATGGCGACACGCTGGTGGACGCATCTCCCGGACCTCCCAGGGATGTGACCAGCGGAAAGGAGGGGGGCGACAGGTCACCCAGCGGAAAGGAGGGGGCGACAGGTCGCTACCTCCCCGGAGCCTTGGCAAAAGGCTCCTAGCCATGGGGCTTTTGAGGGGTGAGAGACTTACCAGAGCGCGGATAAGTGTGTGGGCGTATTTCAGAGACTTTAGCAAGTTTTCATAAAAGCAAACAATCCATAAAGATGGCGGGGAAAAGGGCAGAGAAAGACAAACCAGTAAAAGTGAAACCAGCCAGAATCTTGAGCCCTCGACTGGAAGAGACCACCGAGCTCTCCAAAATGTTGGCAGAGTCCTTGCACCCTCTGCTGGACCAGATGACTAACATAGAACAACAGCTGACGAATCTAAACCAGAATGATGCAACTCAGCAGCTCCAACTGACTGAGACTTTAAAAATAACGAAGCAAACAGCTGAGAAGGTGAAGGAAATGGACGCCAACACCAAAAAAGTCAAGATAAAGGTGCAAAAGCTAGAAAACAAACACGCCTAGGAAGAATCACAACTTTTACAGCTGCAAATGGAAAAAGCAAATTTGGTCCTACGGTTTCAAGGGGTCCCAGAATTAAAAGGTGAGAATCTAAAGCAACTCCTGAGTGAAGCATTAGTCCCAGTTACAGATTTGAAAGCGGAGTATCTCACAAGCAAAACGGATGTGGTCTATAGGTCCTATTCCATGTAAATCAAAAAGAATAATCTGCCTGGGGAAATAGTGGCTAGATTCTCAAAGTTTTCTTAAATGGATAAAACATTGGATAAAAAGATAAAAAATTTAGCATAGCTGACTATGTTCAAAGTAATACTAGCAATTTAAGATTAACATTTATATAAGCTGTTGTTATGATCTCCTATACTTGGGGTTTTAGTTAGTTGTGGTTTTCTTTTCTTTCTCCCTAGATGTAGTTACCCCTTCCCAATTTTTCGTTGTAGTTTGTAGTCTTATTAAAAAATGCAATAAAAAATCCCCTCCGGGGGGCTAAAAAAAGAGAGGAATGTATGAGATGCTACACCAGAGGGACAAACCTGACCCATTTTGTGCATGAGTTATGCACTTCTGCTCATGTACAGAGGGGCTTAGAGTACCACTTACGAATTTTTCTTGCATGTCTAGCAAAGACTTTCTTCTTCAATATTAACAAGAAGAACAAAAGAATTTTAATCATATATGTGTTTACTTTAACATTCTCTTGGAGGCATAAGAAGCAAGTATTCTTACCTCCCAGAACAGGAGTCCTCAGCATGGGGCCCAAGGGCACCATGGTACCCACCAACACATTTTCTGGGGACCACCAAGTGTTTTTAGACAGTGGAAGCGGCCAGGTGGGGTTCTTGCCCAGCAAGGCTTCTGATTGGCCACTGGAAATTGTATTGGGTCTGCAGACTTTTTTTTTAAAAAAAGCTATTTATTTGGCAGCACCTGCCACTGAAGCACAAGAATCTTCAGTGTGACTGAAAGTAAGCTATTTTGTAGCTGGCTCCGCCTCTTGTGCCAGCCACTTTGTGGCTGTGTCCACTACACTGGGTCAAAATTCCAATGGTACCCACAAGCTCAAAAAAGGTTGGGGACCCCATCCTAAAAGACAGCTAGCTATCAAACACTATAAACCAGCACGCCTATTAGTTGGTTCCATAATTCGTGTGAAACAAAGAATGCCATAGGAAGGGTTCATTCAACAAATTTAAAAGATGTTACAGGGGCCACAGGCAATAGCAAGCTCCTTTCAGACAGAATTAGCCTAGCCTGGCTCACACCCAGGCTACATTTCAATCTGTTTCAAGCAGCTTCCCTTAAAATATCTTTAAAAACCACAGAATTATAAACTGGCTCATCCAGATTCCATCATATTTGCATTAGTATGAACAAATCTGCACTGGATACCATTATGCCCCTGGGTCAAATTCCAGATGTTAATCTGGCCCTTTAAAGGAGAAGAAGAAGAGAAGAAGCGAAGAAGAGATTGGATTTATACCCCGCCCTTCACTTGGAGTCTCAGAGCGGCTTACAAACTCCTTTCCCTTCCCCTCCCCACAACAGACACCCTGTGAGGTGGGTGGGGCTGAGAGAGCTCTTGACAGAAACTGCTCTTTTTCAAGGACAGCTGTGCCAGAGCTTGCGACTGACCCAAGGTCACATCAGCAGGTGCAAGTGGAGGAGTGGGGAATCAAACCCGGTTCTCCCAGATTAGAGTCCGCACACTTAACCACTACACCAAACTGGCTATAAGTAGAGGGTGAACAGCAAATTAGCATACAACATAATAAAAGGTGTTTAACAGATGAAAGGACCAAACAGGAATAACAAGCTTAGTTTATATGGTCACCATTTGTTTGGATTTAATTCCGGAGGGAAAACAGTGAAGTGAATAAATATATCAAAATTGGAGACTGATGTGTAAATGTACCCTTCTTTAATTGTGGAATTCTGAGAGTAATTAACTGAGACCCTGTTTTTATGCTCCATCTGTCTCTTCTTAAGCATGGGCAACTAACAGCCCCTTTTTCTTTAAGATGGGGTGATTGTTTGTGCAGTGTTATGTCTCCTCTGTCACCAGACCAGGGAAATACATTCCAGATTACATTACATTCTACTATTCACTGCTTTACATTACAATCACCATCTATTATTCCAAAATAATAAAGAGGATGTATATCCCTTCTAGGGGAGAATACAGGTATCCCTGTTAAATCCTGGGGTGTGTGTGTGTTCCAAGTGTTGTAATAACTTGTAATTCAGCAATTTGCCTTCTCAGCACTACACTTTGCAAATCCAGCACAGTTGATAACTTTAGGCAGATCTGAAACTGAAAATAGGAGGACGATGCCTGTGTAAAGGTATTAAAGGAGTGTGTAAAGGTAAAGGAGTAAGGCAAGAGAACTGGGTGAGTCCAAGATTAAGAAATCAAGCAGTATGACTCTTGCACTACACATGGGCACTAGTGAACAAGTCAATCATGTGCTGACTCGATAAAAAGAAAAACATTTGAAACTACAATAGTTTCTTCACTGCCATGGCTGCAATATTTCTCTTTAAACCTAAATTAAAAAAAGAACTAAATATGTTAACTGTCAATAATGTCTAGTTTGCCCTTATTGTTGAAATTCTAGAACTGGAAGGAGTCTCAAAGGCCATCTAGTCAAGCCCCCTAATCCACACAGGAAATGCCAAGCTACAGCATCCTTGACAGATGGTTATCCAAACTCTGCTTGAAGACCTCCATCAAGAAAGAGCCCCACAAACACTTCCGTTGTCAAAGCATTCTTACTGTTAGGAATTTTCTTTTAAATGTTCAAGCAAACGCTACTTTCCTATAACCTCAAACCTATTAGTCCTGCCCTATGGAACAGCACAGAACAAGTCTCTCTTCAGGTACTTGAAGACTCCAGTTACGTCTTCCCTTAGTCCTCTCTTCTTCAAGATAAACTATACACAGTTCCCCTTATCTTTCCTTGTGAGTCTTGTGTTCCAAACCCCAAAACATCTTTACTGCCATCCTCTGAACACATTCTAATTTGTTCATGTCTTTTTTTTTTTTAAGCATAGTGCCCATAACTGGATACAGTATTCCAGATGAGGTCTGTCTAGCATGAAGTAGAAGAGAACAATTACTTTTAATTCTTCTAAAAATGCAACCTGGAAAAGGCGACTGAACAACAACAAAAATTACATCAGCCATTTTTGCAGCTGCATCATACTGCAGTCTCAGTTCATGATTAACTGTAATTGCAAGATCCTTTTCACATGTACTTCCAGGGCTATTGTTGGGCAAGAACGCACAGGAACGGAGTTCCGGCTGACTCCCAAGTCGGTCATGCCCAGCAGGAACTCATTAGCATAATAGGCCACACCCAACAGCAGAAACTCATTAGGACTGGCTATATTAGGGGTGTGTGGCCTAACATGAAAAGAAGTTCCTGCTACAAAAAAAGGCCCTGAGTTTTGACAACAAACAAGGTAAACAGAATAACAAGCAAAAGGTGGGTGTGGCTGGATAACCACACTTCTGGTAACATGTGGGTGCGGCCTAATGTGCTAACGAGCTGTGCTGTCAGGGGTGTGGCCCAATATGCTAATGAGTTCCTGCTGTTGGGTGTGGCCTATTATGCTAATGAGTTCCTGCTGGGCTTTTTCTACAAAAAAGAGCCCTGTGTACTTCTGCCAAGCCAGGCATCCCCTCTCTTATAACAATGCATTTGACTTTTTGCCTAAATGCGGAACTTGCATTTGTCTGTTGAATATCATGTTGCTAGTTTCAGTGCAGGTTTCTGACTTTAAAAGTTCATTTTGAATTTTATTTCAATCTTCTAAGATGTTAACCATCACTAATAGTTTTGTGTCATTTGCTGTTTTGATAAGACTTCACTTTATTCCTTCATCCAAGTCAACAGTAAAAATGCTGAAGAAAACAGAGCCCAGGTCAGAGCCATTTGGCAGCCCACTTGCCACCACCATCCAGGAAGACGCAGTGCCATTGATAAGTACTCAAATACAGTTTTCCAACCAGCTGTGGATCCAATTGTGGATCCAACGAACAGAACTGTTACCATTTACCTATTTTACCAAGCAAAACTGTCTTCTTGAAATCAAGGTCTACAGTTCTCCTACAATTCATTTGCTTAGTAACCCGATTAAAAAACAGCTACTAACATATCGTATAGGCTTTATTCTTGACAAATCCACCTTCAACTAATCATTGCGTTGTTTCCAAGATGTTTACAAACTGACTGCTTAATAATCCGTTCCAGTGTCTTTCCTAGTACAGAAGTCATACTGAAACTGGTCTGTGGTTTCCCAGATACTCGTTGTTCTCCTATGTGAAGACCAGGGTAATATTTGGCCATGTCCAGTTTTGGGGCACCTTACCACTACTCCTGAATGTCTTACAGATGATGTCAGAAGTTCTGCCTAGCACCACAAGTTCCTTTTAGCACTTTAGGATGGAATTCACCCAAACGAGGACTTTCGTGCATTTATAGTAACTAGATATTTCTTGAACAACTCTTTATTTTGAAATGTAATCATGTCCCATCACAAGTAATGCTACTTTTGCTAGGTTGTGTACTGCTCCCTCTTGTAGAAAAGGCTAAACCAAAATTAAGTAACTATATTTTCAGGTCACAGGATGGAAAGTATGAAGGGATATTAAAAAGAAACTAAAGGGTTCAAAGGTTCTTCATGTGCTTTTTAAGACTAAGGTGTGTGGGGGGTTGTTGAAACACATTTTATGTATTCTATTGGCATCAAGAGCATCAATATAACACAAGAAGCAGCTGTGGTTTAGTGGAAGTGACTTGCTTAAGGTCACATGTTCGGTTACTATCCAGTAAATATCTCAGGTAGGAGGTGTGTGGGGTAAGACCTTTCTCTGCCCAAGGTCTGCCAGGAGTCAGAGCAGAAGACAAAGCAGAGTACAAGCTAGTAGAAATGTGAAGGCCTGGAAAAAAACCGGAAAAAATCGGGGGAAAAACGTTTTTTTCCGTTTTTTTCCCTGAAGATTTTTTGTTTTTTTCCGAAAAATTGGAAAAATTGAAAAAAGAAAAGAAAAGAAAAAATGATTATGGAACGTTTTATTTTAACATGATGAATAAAATATTTTAAGACAAGGTGTTCAAATATTTTCCAAAACCAAACAAAGGTTAGTGGAAAGGAGGGCCAATATTAAAACCTTTTCATAAAAAGAGGTACATGTATTTATTAATAATAACAAATTAAAACATATATAGGGGCCCAATTACAACCAATATATATAAAACTAACCATAACCAGGGCTAAAAAAGTTTTATATATATTGGTTGTAATTGGGCCCCTATATATGTTTTATATACCTCTTTTTATGAAAAGGTTTTAATATTGGCCCTCCTTTCCACTAACCTTTGTTTGGTTTTGGAGTTCTTTGTTACGTTAGTTTTTTTTCCCTTTCTTGTTCCTGCTTCCAAATATTTTCCAAATCATTTCTAAAAAATATATATATGGTATCAGATTGATCTAATTTCTGTGCACTGAGGACAAGCCAGTCCTAGGTTACAAACTGAACTCTCCAATGCAAGATGCATTTCTTCCTTTAGGAGGTGCTATTGTCAGAAGAAAATAAAAAGGTTTCAGTTTTGTTTTTGCATGTGGGTGGGTATTCTGTTTGTAATAATTGTTTGGATACACTATATTTTTAATATGCTAGTTGTGATAATTTCATGCCAAATAAAAATGTCCATAGTCATATTTTATGTTCCTAAAGTAACAGAATGACTTTCAATCTAGAAAAGACAAAAGAAATGCTAATGTAGCATTTTTTTCAATTTTTCCGAAAAATTCCGGTTTTTTTCAGAAAAAAACCGGGAAAAAACGGGTTTTTTTCTGAGCTTCAAAATTTCCGGAAATTTTACATCTCTACAAGCTAGACAGAAGAATGGCAGAAGACAACTTTATACATTCAAATGGGAAAACACAGTGCATTTCTTAGCTCAATATACACACATACAGATATATCTTCACTAAGGAGTCCAAGGGTAGCTCATGAGCAACAGAAGAACAGAATGGTTTGGGCCCTTTCCCATCAAATGCCATTACCAGCTAAACTTCAGGGCATGACCAAGGGGAACAGACTGCTACAGTTTAGTTGCTTTGCAGTGCAGTCCTAAGCATGTATAGTCAGAAGTAAATCCCACTAAGTTCAATGGGACTTACTCTCAAGGTAGTATGTTAGCGATTGTAGGCTTAGAAGCCCCAGGAGGGAAATATGGCCTAACTTAAGGTGCAGGCAGGCTAATGAAAAGCAAACTTCTGCACCTTGTGGCACTAATAAGACACTATTCATTCACTCTCATACACACAAACCACCAAGCTATTTACAAAAAAATAACTCCTGGTTTCAAAGTAGCATTCAGTGACAGCTGTTTAATCTTCCTACCACCACTTTGAAGCATAGAGAGCAAAGAATTTAGACTAAATGATCACATCTTGAAAGACATTTGGATTTAAAACATGCTTCCTGTGTATCCAAACTAATAGAAAACAAAGATGTTAAACTATTTATGTACACTTCTCGTCCACCATTGCAATGTCCCCATAAATATTCAACTGAAACAAGAATGTAGTGCCTTTTCACCATCAAGCAGACAGAGGGTACATTCCATATACAATACTTCTATCCTATGGTTTTTTCATTCTCTGAGCGGTCAAGAAGGAAATTGTTATGCCAAAACATCAAGTTACTGGAAATCATTCTGTGTTTATTTTACTGGGTTGTCTACACAAGAGCCAATTAGGCTTTCAAAACACTAGAACCTAACATTACCCTCTTACCACATCATAAAAAGAGCAGCATCACCAAAACATGATCCAGTCACTGTTGTAATTATTATATCCTTTTGAAGCCAAGCTAAAGTATGGAACAAACCCAATCTCTTGAATATTCACTGATAACATTCTAAGGTTAAAAAAAAAGGACCTCAAAACAGAACTGAAAGCCAAGGGAAAACACAACTGATTACTGATAGGACAGTGAACAACATTACCTAATTAAAACATTACAAACTCATTCATTACCCTAAAAAGCATGGATAATACAATATTTTGGTTCAAGATTACAGTTACAGAACTGGAAATACAAAACATTTCTCTGGACTTTTCCCCACAGATTACACACACTAATCAAATTATACACACAGCTCATGCTGGTCCCATGTAAATAGATGGAAAGACCAATGCAGAAAAATATGCTTTATGGATCTTCAAGGACTAGATGCTCTGGAACTGGATAACCACAACCCCCAAAATGGGACCCTTTGCTGGAAAAAAGACAAATCCAAGGAAAGTTGGCTTTAGTTCTATTAATATTCATAGTCACAGCCAGGGCTATTTTTGGGCAGGAACACACAGGAACGGAGTTCCGGCTGGCTCCCAAGTCAGCCACGCCCAGCAGGAACTCATTAGCATAACAGGCCACACCCAACAGCAGAAACTCATTAGGATTGGCTACATTAGGGGGTGTGGCCTAACATGCAAAGGAGTTCCTGCTATAAAAAAGGCCCTGGGTTTTGACAATAAACAAGGTAAACAGAATAAGAAGCAAAAGGTGGGTGTGGCTGGATGAGCACACTTCTGGTAACATGGGGGTGCGGCCTAATGTGCTAATGAGCTGTGCTGTCAGGGGTGTGGCCCAATATGCTAATGAGTTCCTGCTGGGCTTTTTCTACAAAAAGAGCCCTGGTCACAGCTGGCATCTTGCCAAAATCTCAACATTATTTAAAGCTGCATTAATTACTACTATAATCACCAAAATGATAATTCATCAAAACAAAAAACCCCACTAATTCTTTTTGTTCTTCAAACAGTCTGGACATAGGTGGAAAAAAGATTTGTATGAATGCTACACGGAACTCTCAGTGCTCATGTCTATGATCAAAGCTTCTGTAAAAATAACTTAAGATGCCCTGGCACACAAAATAAAATAACATTCTACAGGTTATTTGAAAAAAGAAAATGTCACTACTGAAAGCCAAGAACACTGGTGTAGATACAAGGCAAAAGAAGTCCATGATTTGCAATGAATCACCATAGGAAAGAAGGTGGTACCTTAGTCAGTTCTTGTCCCACCATTATTATTAAGTGGTACATTTATCCATGTGCTGTTTAATTAGCAGTGCTGTCAAACTAAAGCTGCTACACCTCCTTTTCCTTAAAGAGAAAAGTTGCTTCCTTTCTGGATTACATAGAACATGCATCCATTTTCCCTAATGTCTGTTCCATACTACTTTTCATTATTCAGGGATAGCTATATAGGATGATTATAAATAACACACTTAAAATACATCCATAATCAATAAAGATTTTCACTTTCCAGTCTAATCTAGCTCTCAGAATGATTGTTAAATTCAATTCAGTATCACCTCCAAGTGTGCCATTTCAAGACTCCTAGCCTTCGACGAGATGCTCTTTTTCATCAAAAATCTTTTCCTGTGTTACAGATTAACTAGTTATTGCAGCAAGAAAACAAAGCAATGAGCTTAGCAAACAATTAGCTCAGCAGTCTTGGAATCTGCCATTGCTTCTGGCCATAGATGTCACTAAGCTACAGAGATCAGGCTCCAGACCTCTGAAATGTTCACATGCCTGTTTTCCCAAACAATTAAGACAATGGTTAATACTGAGCATAAAAGAATAGGTAAGATTTTCTCTGTCTCTCAGTCCACAGAATTCCCATTAAATTCTGCATGGTTTTTCACAGTTTTACCTTTTTTCCTCTTTTAGGAAGGCAAATGCTTTGGGGAAAGTTGCATTTCAACAGTTTACTACTACATTCTACATATTTACTCCACAGATATGTACTCCACAGATCATTCTACATATTTACTCCACCGATCATTCTTTCACACTTCATTTTATCTTCACAACAGCCTTGTGAATCAGTTTATGCTGAGATACAGCAATTGGCTCAAGATAGCCAGTGAACTTTATGGCTGAGTGAAAATTTGAATCCAGGTCTCTAGTCTCCTGACACTATTAACTGCTACACTGTGCTGGCTTTGCTTCAGACTTAAAATGTCAGTGGGAAAATGTTAACCAATTTCAGAGTTTTGCATGCTAATAAGTCTGTAGTGGCAACTGAAAAACTTATAATGATCAGGAGGCAAGGTCATAGGAACCATGGTGTTTAAACAAGATAAAGTAAAGGTTTCCCTTGATCGAAAACCAGTCAAATCGGACTCTAGGAGGTGGTGCTCATCTCCATTTCCAAGCCAAAGAGCCAGCGCTGTCCACAGACTTCTCCGTGGTCATGTGGCCGGCAGGACTAAATGCTGAGGCGCACAGAACACTGTTACCTTCCCACCCAAGCAGTACCTATTTATCTACTTGCAATTTCTTCCTTTCAAACTGCTAGGTTGGCAGGAGCTGGGGCCAGAGACGAGAGCACACTCCGTCGCACAGACCTTCCGGTCTGCAGCTCAGTGTGTGACACAAAGTATGAAATGATATTGCACTTTTAAAACACTAGATACCAACCTCCATTTAAAACATCTCAAAACAGAAAGGGCAATAAAACAAATCTGGCACAACCTACTCAGCGCAGGAATCAACACATCTAGACCCAAATTCTGTATATGACAGGAGTGGTGTTGAACATAATGCTATTAATAGCCAGTAAAAAGGACATCTAATTTTTATCTGTGCCTTAAATTTCTTCCTTTTTTAAAGTTAGCCTTCGGTTTTGCTCAAGTTCCAAAGTTGTGTAATTGTTTCTACTGAGAACTGCCCTTAATTCATATACAGAAATTTAAAGTGGTATTCACAAACTCAGGTGTATTCTAGCTCTGGGATTCCAATAAAATACTCCTGCTCCAAAATTTCACTGTTCCAGAAGACTGTTGACAAAAGATTTATTTTCCCAATATGCACATTAGTTTGCAGTAGCAACTAAGTACACATACGAAACCATCATTCGGTACAAATTCTTAAAATGTTAAACATCAGGACACTGGATTTTAAAATAAAAGCGGTTTTGAGCAACATGTGGAGAAGTGTGATATTTATGGAACAGCACCCAAGACACTGTTCGTATATGAGGCACAGAGTTGTCATATTAATTCTTCATATTGCTTACACTAAGTGTGCTCACTCAACAGGACTAACTCAGGTGTACGAGCTAAGCTACATGGCTACCAGTTCCGGCATGGTTGATATACTTCCATTTTTCCAGCCAAAGTACAAGTGTTCATGTTGCCTAAGTGTTGTCTGTTCCACATACAACTCTACAATATCATAGAGGGTTCTGGAGAACAGACAGCTCTATTTGGTATAACAGCCTGGTCCCCCTTGCACATAAGCAGAAACCTTGCAGCCAAGCTGGCCACATGTGTACAAGTGTGTAACTAACAAGGCTTTTATATTTGCTCCTGCATCCCCTAGTTTTTTGTACATAAAAGAGAATGTTTTTAATGTTCAGTAGAAATGTAACGTGTCAGTTGACTGGCGAATTACAGTTGCTTTCCTGCTTTGGGAGTGCAAAAACCCGTTAACAGGAATTTAATTTGAACAATAATCCACTAACGACACAACGCTAAACAAAGTAGTGCTTTCCTAAGTCCATTGAATTTAGTGTGCAAATGTGTTTAGGACTGAACCTATTAAGAAGGGTTTATATTTACCCACATGACCTGGGCAACTATGACAGATATTTTAAATGGCCTGATCTGAACCTATAGAAGGACTGGAAACCCTCTATGTGCAAGTATTAGTTTATGTAAGTATACAACACTCCATCTATATGTAGACATAAACCTGTTTGGGTACATGTCACCAACAAATAAAAATTGACACTGTAGCAGCAAGCCTTTAAAGTTTCTTCATTACTCTTACCCACACAAGTATATTTCCATTATATACAATTTTATTTTAAAACATTTACACACATTCAGTAAGAACTTAAAACTATAATAAGGAATAGCATATTAAGAAGCATTTTGTTTATACCAACAGTATATTTCCAGCAGACCACAAAACAACCTTCAATTATTTATTTTCAAAATGTTAACACCGTCTTCACAAGAAAACATACAGTATGCGGTAATTACGTAGTCAAAAACCCTTGTTTAAAAAAATCTGTGATTAGAACAATATGCTAATAATCTAAACTGATAAAATAATGCAAGCATCTAATATATTCTAAAGGCAAGAGATATATATATTTATTAGTGTTCCAGCATACAGTGAACCAGAATTGATACAGAGCTATTATTCAGAGAGCAACAGAATGATAGACAGAACTCCCCCAAACAACCCTGATCTCTGTGGCCTTTAATAGCCATTAACTTGTATTATTGGTTTTCAGTCTTTGTTCCAGGAAACATAAGAGGCTCCTGTGAAGCACATCAGTGTGTCCACAATAAAAAAAATCAGCAGGGGTGATGGACAAGCTTTCCTGAGAGGTATCTTGCTCATCAGTTTGCCGTTTAGGACCAGCACTTCACATCAACCAAGTGTGTACCCAAGAAATGCCACAACCTGCTCTCTCCTTCCCATTTTAGATTTATAATCCTAATATTCTAGCGTGAAGTGGTAGCTAGTTTAATTCTGTCAGAACCATCCAAACATCAGGAGGCAGCCTTGGCCTTGGATTCTGCACTCTTCCTTGGCACTCCAGAGGGGGGCCACCTTGTGAAGCAGGTTGCAGGTTGCTGAACTACATGGCCCACTGATCTGATCCAGTACAAAACATCTTATGTTCTCATAGGATACAACACAGGATACAAGATTAAAAATAATTATAGTACATGGACTGACACATGCACCTGCAGAATTCTGGAAGCAAGATCAACCATGGACAGGATAATCTTATAAGGAAATACATGAAGTCTCTTATCTCACTTCTTTTTACATATTTTCCCCCAAACTACAGCCCATCTAATTTTTCAATCAACTGCAGTAAAACAATTTCGCTAACTGGCTTTTATCTGGAATCAATTTGAACTAACTGCATTTTCTCCTGTTCTAAAAATAAGATCTTCAACACGCACTTATTGCTAAAAAAGCAAGGAAAAAAGACAGAAATAGTACTATAATTTACTGAAATGCAACTAAACCAACAAACCCAACCTATACTCTTTGTAAATGAAGCTAAAGATTATCATCTTAAAATTCACTAGTATTCTTGAAGACTGGATAAAAGCATGGTAACACGTGCAAGCTTTGTTCCACCAGAAGACTAATGGGACTGCTTGAAGTTTAACTATCATTACTCAAGCCACCATCTACAAATCAAGATTACAGAGAAAACAGAAGTTAATGAAAAGAGTGGAGCAGGGCAGAAGGAAGAGAAATGGATATTACATCTAATGTATCTTAAATATAACTATTAACTTCCAGTTTGCTTACTTCCAGACTAGGATCATGGATCTGTTTTTCAGGCTTTCTTGAGCACTCCCTTTAAACTTTAAAGGGACTGCACAAGACAGCTGGAAACAGCTGAGTAGTGGGGAGCACACTGCTCCCCTTCGCTTAGCTGTTTTTGGGGCTTTCTGCAAACTTTGTTTAAAGGTACTGCAGTCCCTTTCAATGGGATTCGTGTGGCCATGAACCAGTTCTGTTCATGAACAAACTTCCCAGTTTGGTTTGTGGTTTGACCGTAGACCAACATAAGCCACATTTTTCCAGTTTGTGCCCATCCCTAGTTGGAACATTTTAATATTCCCTTTAAATTCCCTATCTTTCCTTTTGCAGTTTTTACTTTTTGAAGTGTAGTTTTTTTGTTCTTTTACTATATTTTGCTTCAACTTTAATTACTTACTGCATGCCCATTCACATAAACCAGGCATACTATTTCTTAAATATGATAAATAGCAACTTAGAGGAAATTGAGTTAAAAATCTAATTTTTACTTTGTGAAACATTTATGGATTAATTTATACAGCAGCAGCAGCATCATACCTTTATTAGCATTATAAAATGGAGAACATTCAGCAGATACATAAAGGAACTAAACATAAAATAAATCACTAATTAAAATATCCCAAGTTTACAGTATATTGCTTCGTATAAAAATGGCAGCACATAAAAATTTTGCCACTGAATCAGGTATATTGTCATCAGTGCTGTTAAGTAGAAACAACAGTTTATATGCAACAGGAAAATCCATAATGCTGGATAAGATTGAAGATAAAATATTTTGTCTGACATTATTATAATGAGGACATTCTAACAATACATGAGACACTGTTTCAACAGTTCCATTTAAACAGGGGCAATGTCTATTAATAAGGGGTATACCCTGAAATCTTCCGGTTAAGATTGCTGACGGTAAAACATTAAGCCTGGCAAGAGAAAAAATTCTGTGGATTTTTGGGGTTTGTAATTGGTAAAAAATAGCCAGGGAGAAGAGGAGAGCAGGTCTTATTAGCTGCATTGTATAAACTGACTAGCTCTGTCTCCAGTACTCTATTCCTTATTTTTTGAAACCGCTCCGATTCTGAAAGTAAAAGGAGAGATTCAAGGGGAATATTCAGAGTTTCCCGTTTACTCTCTATAGTTGCTAGCCAAGGTGAAGATTCAAATTCCATTAAAAGCTGGTAAATATAACTGGAAGGGTCAGAGTTATAGTGCAGCCAAAGCCAATATTTAAAGGTCACAAGCCACGCCCTAGTGGTCATAAGATTTTGGCCACATTCTAAACATAGGGCCACATACGGGACACAAGATGGAACACCCAGTATTTTCCGTAAGGACAGATGTACCTGTTCTATTGATTTGTTTCCTGCATCAATCCCTATAGGGACACCATAAAGTAATTGGGGCCTTATTTTCAAGTTGAAGACTTTTAGTGCAGCCGGTACATATTGACTCCCTCGGTCAGAAAAATAGAATTGTAGGAGTGCATTGATATTTACCTTGGAGTTGTTAATTGTCACTCTTCGCTGATGGGTCCAAAATGGAGGCCTAAATACTTAAAAGTTTTTACTTGTTCAAGCTCATAATCACATACTCTCCAGATAAATTGCTTTCTGGATTTGGGAAAAAACAAGACTTTAGATTTCTCATAGTTCAGTACTAACTGATTGATGTTACAGTAGTTTTGACAGCTATTCAGCAAACGGAGTAACCCGGGAACAGGAGAGCAGAACCGCATCATCAGCATATAACAAAATTGGTACATGAATGGAACCTAATTTGGGGCAATGTGCATCCACCTGAGTCAAAAAGGATGCAAGGTTACTCAAAGAAGGGGTGCAATTTACACAGATGTTATTAGGTTTGTCAACCACCAATTGTCAACCATCTATAATATCCTTCGCATCAGACAGGTTTTTCTAAATTATGAAAAAATAAATGCTGTTTCTCTAAAAGTTCTGTTCTTCTCTTGCAATACCCCAGATTTAGTACTTAGTATATTTTTATCCCATCATTCCTCCTCACAGCAGCATACATTGTTCTCCCTGCTGCCATTTTATCCTCAGAACAACTTCATGAGATGGGTTATTCCAACAGTGACTGTTCCAAGGTCACCTGACAAGAGTGAGGATTTGAACCTGGTTGTCTCCAGGGCTATTTTTGGGCAGGAACGCACAGGAATGGAGTTCCGGCTGGCTCCCAAGTTGGCCACACTCAGCAAAAACTCATTAGCATAATAGGCCGCACCCAACAGCAGAAACTCATTAGGACTGGTTACATTAGGGGTGTGTGGCCTAACATGCAACGGAGTTCCTGCTACAAAAAAGGCCCTGGGTTTTGACAACAAATAAGGTAAACAGAATAAGAAGCAAAAGGTGGGTGTGGCTGGATGACCACACTTCTGGTAACATGGAGGTAGGGGTGTGGCCCAATATGCTAACGAGTTCCTGCTGTTGGGTGTGGCCTATTATGCTAATGAGTTCCTGCTGGGCTTTTTCTACAAAAAGAGTCCTGGTTGTCTCAAACCCAAGTCCAACACATTGATCACTATACTGCATGCTAGATCAGCTGCAACAGCACTTTTACTCTTTTTTTCTGCACAATGCAATATTATCACAAACATATGCATAATATCTCTATCTCAATGCAAGCTATTTAAGTTGCTTCAAAGTATGGGTGTCTGTGATTTCTTTTGCACACCTGGGTGCTTGTTCAATTACTCCTTCCTATGGCCTTTCCCATATGAAATAATCAATAGTTGCTATATTCCTTTATGACTGTAACAATAGATGTGGTAATTACGCTTTTCACACTAGCATCTGTCATTCTTCTCTAACATATGGCATCATTCAGAAGCAGTTTGTTCCTATTTGCCCGAATGACTATGCCCAAACTGGCACCTTTGGAAGTCTTGCATTCTACTTCCTTTTTCCAGGGTTTTCTCATCATTTCCTGACCTCGGAGGTTCTCTTATTCAACAATTCCATATTTTTTCCGAAGCCTGGCAAGTGTTCATTTATGCTTTTTAATAACCCATTCTTTTTTTTTTCCAAAGCAGAAATATATGTCCACCATGGTTAACAGAGCCTCAAGATATCAGAACAACAAACGATAACAGCATTTTGCTGTAACTAACGGGGGCCTATCAATGCCTGGGTGAGTGCCCCATATAAGTTGTCCTGAGGTCCATGACATAAGTTCTGTTAGAACTGAAACAAACCAATAAAACAAGAGGACTGTTCATGTTAGATTGGATGAGAATGAATGCATGGTGGTGGCATGCAGCGATGGGATTCTGTTTACTGGCTTGACCCCCAAATGCACACATCATGATCTGGGAACAGAGTACACACACAGAAGATTTGTCTGTGTAATTAAGAACCCCGGCAACTGCAGGGTCCCTAACTATTCATACAGACAGTATATACACTTAACATATATCTTGAACACACAAAGGTTCTGTTCACAAGTTTTGTCTGTAGTGATCCACCACTCCCCTTCCCACTCTCCTTGCCTGCAAGTATTCAAGAGGCAGTGGGGATCAACATTTATGCAAGGGGGCTTGCACCCATTCGCCCCATTTGCCTATAGGGTAGATTCCTGCCACCACTCAAGGTCATCTGCTGTTCCCCTCCTGTCAGAAGTTGGAGGCACTGACAGAGGTGTGTGTGCCAGTTGCTACAGCACTCCCCTCTCCGTTACCTGCTAACTCTCTAGTCTAGTCAGGTGTTTAGCCTAACCATGGCTAAGAACGTCTGGTCTGAGACCTTAAATGGCGGGGGGCTTTATTCACTAACAATACTCTCCGTTTTCTAGGAGTGCAGATGCACGTGAAAAGGGTATCAGAACATTTGCAGAAGCGTTAAAGAAGAAACAAAACTATCAGCCTAACTAGGGCCCTTCCTATACTCTCCTTTTAATCCATGTTCATCGCGGTTTCCTCCAAGCACTTCTGCACTAAAATTGAATTCAACCTTCTTTTCAATCCAGTTCCCCCCCCCATTCTGTACTAAAATTGAGTTCAACATTCTTTTTATTCCAGGTTTTTCCCTCATTCTGTTTTACATTACCTCCCTTCAGTGGTCAGGCTGGTTTCAGCCTGTTGTTGCCCCAGGTTAGTTGGATGCTGTTTTGCCATGGACTTAAATTACCTCGACTCGAACACAGAGAAAATCCGGCATGGCAGGCAAACAGATTGTACGATCTTACTTGACATTCCTTTTAGAGTAATGGACAAAAGCAAAGCTGGAACTCTGAAACAGAGGCTGGTCGATTTTGGCTGCGGTCACACGCAACATTAGCCACGCAAGAGATACGGAAGACAGGCGGAGTTTCCGGTCGCGATCTCACCAGCACATCTGGGAAGCATAGCGCTTCCGTGGCACAACCGAGGCTTCCTGCCGAAAAAGCGCAGCAAAAAACTAGTACCTCGGAGGTACTAGTTTCCGGAAACTGCGTTAGTTTGCCCCGGGGCAAACAGCCACACTTCTCCTCCGCAGTTTCCTGCCCGTGTGACCAGGGCCTAAGACACTATTTCTGCAGATTCTTGGTTTGCCCGCCTCTTACAGCATGTGTTAAGCCTTTTAACTCTTTCTCTCCCAACTGGGAGAGTTCCTCCTGAAATAGCGGGATGAGTTGCCTATGCTTCCCACCATTCCCTTTTTTCAATCAAAACCGGAAGCATGTCCACAATTTTTACGGCTCTAACTCAGGATAGCCAAAAAGCAATCTATCGTGCCTCTTCCTCACAGGTGGGCAAATGGTTATGACTGTCCTGATTATTTATAAATGTGGTACCAGTTCCCCTATGCATGAACCCCAAGGACTGTATTGCTTGGTTCCCAGAACAGAGTGTGATTTATCTGGGGCCAGGGATCTCCTGCATTTCTTCATTATAACAATGCCAAGCTCATACGCATGGCCAGCGTTCACAATCCTGTTCACTACCAACTCCATTGCTTCACTCTTCCATGATGTAACCTGATTAGCCCTAGATAGTAGTTGCTTGGGAAGTAGTCTACCATAAGGTAAAGGTAAAGGTTCCCTTGCTCGAAAGCCAGTCGAATCTGACTCTAGGGTTGCAATGCTCATCTCCGTTACAAAGCCGAAGAGCCAGCGCTGTCCGAAGACATTTCCGTGGTCATGTGGCCGGCATGACTAAACACCAAGGTGCACAGAACGCTGTTACCTTCCCACTGAAGTGGTACCTATTTATCTACTTGCAATTTCTTGCTTTCGAACTGCTAGGTTGGCAGGAGCTGGAACTAGAGACGGGAGCTCACTCCGTCATGCGGCACACTCGGGTCTCGAACTGCTGAACTACCGACCTTCCACAGCCTGCAGTTCAGCGTCTTAACCACTTGAGCCACCGCAGTCTACCATACGGATCGCTTTAATCACATGGAAAATGGCAGTTCACCCTCAAGTAGTTCTTTAAGCCCAGTTTTACTTCACACATCTTTTAACCAGCAGCCATACCACAGGAATTTTCCTCTGGAAAATACGATACACCTTTCTACATGCCCAGAGCTTCATGTTAAGTAAGCATCGTGTGATAATTGGCCATCAGATTCTATACAATGGAACAGACCAAGAAAGCAAAATAAAGGTTTTTTAAGCATCAAGACCAATTCAAATAATGTTTCCAGTATAGCTCCAGAAGCTGAGATCACTCGAACCAACCTTGATCAGAATGGGCATTTTGCTTTTGGTTTTAATGTCTGGGGTTGTTCAGAGTGTTTGCTAATGTTTATATAATCCTAAGCAAGCTCGACCTTACAAGGCACCTTTTCCCACATGTGCTTTTTCATTATCAGAAATCAGCAAATAAAGCACTGAACAGTGTGCTATGTATACCTGTGGTAGAGCTTTCTCCACAGTGGTACAAAAATTATGGGATGGATCTTCTAGTTATCCTCAGTGGGTGTAAGACAAAGATTTTTTTTAAAAAAAAAACCTAACAGCATTCAACTATACAAACCTTGGCTATTTGTTATGGTCATCTGGCTTTCTACTATTTGTGTCGTCATTTTTATTTATTTTTAAAAGCTGCTCCCCATCTTGGCACTTTTAAGCCACTTATCTGTTATAATAAGTAAAAAATAAAGCTAATCACTGTGAGAGCAATGTATACTAATGCTCCAGGCCAATTCAGTACACAGATTTACATAACTAAGACATATGAATATTCATGGCATTCAGCATTCAACTGAATATTTGCACTCCAATTAACTTAAAACACTACCTTTGAAAAATCAAGTTCTCTTAAGAATCCATTTCTTTGCTGACAATTATGGCTGGCCAGGAACATATCTAGTTACCTTCCTCTATAGAAGCAGACAAGAAAAACAAGTGAGAAAACCAAAGTGGAATCTGGCAGTTTTCAAAACAGTAGTCACACTTGAACAAAAAGACAAGTGTAGAAGAATAAGCTTTTAAAACATATTAAAATGCTCTCAATGAAGTTGAACTTCAGTATTTGTTATTGTTTCACCTTCCTTAAAATGCTGAACACAAGCAATTTGGTAAATGGTCTGGGAAGCTGCCCAATTTCCCTGAACACTGGACCTCTTCTGACACTATCCATATAGCTCAAACTAAAAGTATAAGCAGGTATAAGCAGTCAAGGTTAAGCGACAATACATTACAGTGTCAGGACTTTGTGGCCAATTACTTATCTCTCAAAGCAAAATATCTACAAGAAACCTACATTCCAAATCAAAACCCATTTTATTCTTATTCAGAACACCAAGAAAACTTAATTCTTTTGCTCAACATGGACAGAAATTGTTTTCTATTAAAGTCAAAGCTAAATAGGATTTTAAAAATTACTGCTCTGTACTCAAGTAGTTAAGACACTGAACTGCAGGCTGTGGAAGGTCAGTAGTTCAGCAGTTCGAGACCCGAGTGTGCCGCATGACGGAGTGAGCTCCCATCTCTAGTTCCAGCTCCTGCCAACCTAGCAGTTCGAAAGCAAGAAATTGCAAGTAGATAAATAGGTACCACTTCGGTGGGAAGGTAACAGCGTTCCGTGCACCTTGGCGTTTAGTCATGTCGGCCACATGACCACGGAAACGTCTTCGAACAGCGCTGGCTCTTCAGCTTTGAAACGGAGATGAGCACCGCAACCCTAGAGTTGGATTTGACTGGCTTTCGAGCAAGGGAACCTTTACCTTTTTACCACTAGTTAACTACAGATGGCCCACTATCATGAACAAAAATTTTCACCAACATCATTCACCAGCAAAAAAGAAAAAGTAAAGATCACTCCTTCATTCCCGTATGAATTGTAACACACCCTGGTCTTACCCACGTTTTCCAAAGCAACTACCTAAATAATCAATCATGTGTGCCAGACAAAGACCCAAAGCAACAAGAGACATCACAAAGATAGTAACTGGACTGTGGAGAAAGAAGTGCAGAGAAATTTGAGAGAGCTTCCCACTTCAGGACGCCACAAGTCATGTATTCGTAACTACTGCACAACTGTTATTAAGCAGGAGGTGGAAATTCCCATACATTCCAAGCGGTAATCAAAACCATTTATACATTTTACACAGCCCAGATGATTATATACGACGTTCTGATAATATTTTCCACATCCCTTATCTTCCAGACACAGTGAAGCAATGCGGCAGTGACTGCCAACTTCAAAATCTACAACATGTAACAGTTGGCAGAAAACTGGTAATCTCTTCCTCCACCATATTAAAAATAATCTAACATCTGCTGTGCCACATCAGACCAAGGACCATCTAGTCCAGCATTCCACCTATGGGGGGTGGGGGCCGCTGCCAGATGCCTGAGAGGCTGCCATGGCATGGCCACTCCATGATTGTTTGTTGGTATTCAGAAGCAAACTGCCTCTGATCATTTAGTTAGCATCAAGTCCCATTTGGCTTTCATGGCAACCAGCAACCATATACCTCCCTGAGAAGCCCCCAAGCCCAGTGGCCACATCCACCTGGGAAGGAGCCATCTTTTATCAGCACTGCCAGAGATGAGTCAACATGCCAGAACACTGAAGTCCATACTTTAATTGCTTGATTTCCTTACAATGCCAACCCCAGAGGTTAAGTTCCACCCTGTAGCCCAGCCAGTTTACCATTCCTCACACCTTGAAGAAGAACAAAGAGGAGAAGGAGGAGAAAGAAGAGTTGGCTCTTATACCCCCCCCTTTTCTCTACCCAAAGGAGCCTCAAAGTGGCATACACTCACCTTCCCTTCCTCTCCCCACAAAGTTGGTGTGGCTGAGAGAATTGGTGTGGCTGAGAGAGTTGAACGAACTGTGACTGACCCAAGGTCACCCAGCTGGCTTCATGTGGAGGAGTGGGGAATCAAATCCGGTTCTTTAGATTAGAGTCTGCTTCTCTTAACCACTATATGCCAGGGTGGCTTTCCCAGCCTGAGTCCTTTTCCAAGTTCCTTAAACTACCATCCTAGTTGCTGCACCCTTCTTGCAGAGTAAAGCCAGGGTAACCTATCTACCTGGGTCAGCTGGGAAATGTTTCTCCTAGCTTTCCCTGGTGCCAGGAATGCCACCTTCTGAGGCTTCAGGACACTTAGTACTCTCTCACCAACAAAGGCTCCAGGCCTGTCTGCCCACAGCTCCCTCACAGCCTCAAGCCAGCTTCCTACCCACTTCCCCGGCCACTCCCAGTTCCCACTTCCTTGTTCCTACCCCTGAACAGGGCCTTTGTCTTGAGAAGGGCTCTGTTCCATAGGGATCTAGTACTGTTTGGCCTTCCCCCTGTTTGTTCCTCTCTTGCAGACCCACCTTTGGCTCTGCTATGAGGCTGCTGCCTTTCTTAGGGCAGTGTCTTGGCTTTACCCCTTCTTCCCTAAGGAGCAGGGTGCCCAGGGCTGTGACACTCCCCAACTCTTTGAAATCCATCTCTCTGTCAGGTTAGCCTGATCTCTTCAGACCTTGGAAGCAAAGAGGAGTCGGCCCTGGCTAGTATTTGGAAGGAAGACTACCAAGGAATACCAGGGTTGTAATGTGGAGGCAGCCACCTCTGAAGGTCTCTTACCATGAAAACCCTGTGGGATCACCATAAGTCAGCTGGGACTAGACAGCCAAAAAACAAAGGCAGTGGTTATCACCACTGATGGGCACAAACCAGCTCACAAAGCCAAAATTCGGCATGAACTTGGGCTGGTTTGGGGCTCCAAACTGATGTTTGGGGAAGGTGCCTTCCCCAAACATTTACCGGACTTTTGTCTGGTTCAGCTGTTCAGGACCATTTAAACCTAATAGCTGAACGGTGCAGGGTACATAGCTGAACTGTTAAGTTTAAATGGCTGCCAGCCATTTCAACCTCACAGCTGACATGCAGACCTGTCCCTGTGTGAGGTTAGGGCTGCCAAATCCCCCGGGGGGCGGAATCCCCCCCCCGCTTTGGAGGCTCGATTTCCACCCCCGCGGAATCGGGCCCCGGGGGGAAACCCCACCCCCGCGTGCACGTAACTTCCCTGTGACGTCATGACGCCGGGCACGCTGGGGGCGGGGCACAGCCATTTGAGGGGAAAACAGAGTTTTCCTCTCAAATGGCTGTGCCCCGCTCCAGCGTGATGACGTCACAGGGAAGTGACGTACATGCGGCGCGCACCGGGAGACAACCAACTTTGAAGCAGGGGGAGGCGAAACGGACCACTGAAATGGCTGCCGGCTAGAACCACTCTGCTGTAAGGCTGAAATGCCTGCCAGCCTTTTAAACCTAACAGCCAGGTGGGTCTGCCCATCAGCTGTTAGGTTTAAATGGCTCCGGGCCATTAAACCCATCGGTTTTGCTCCCCCTGCTTCAAATTGGGGGGGAAGCTAAACGGATGGGTTTAATGGCTAGGAGAAAGAGGGGATTGAACTCACCAGACCAGCTCAGTTCAGGCGGGGGCCTTTGGGCTCAGTTCAGGGTTTGGTTCAGGGGCCACCCCGAACCTTGAACCAGGGTTTTGGGGTTCATGCCCATCCCTAATCACCACCACCTCACATCTCAGTGCATTCCACAAGTCAGCTACCCACTGAGTTAAACAGTACTGGCCACTGACTATCTTGAATTTAGAGATGCAAAAAAGCCCACTCTTTTTCAGAAAACAAACAGAAATTTGAAGGGCACTCAAAATGTATGCAATACTTCTCTTATCAACTCTAAAATTCATTTCACCACTTTAACATAAAATGCATTTTATAATTTAGTTTGCATATAAAATAATAATGTTTGGCACATTTATGAAGTCTAGAAGGGTGAGTACCTTACAGCACAGAGTTACACAACTCTAAAACCACTGATGTCAAAGAATTTAGGATTGTATAACTCTACTTCAGGTTGAGCAGTTTGTTTTGTACAAGATGTTTTCTTCTTTTTTTTAACCTGAAAGGTTAAAAGTAGTGGCTTACTGCACTTTCCAGAAACTTTATGGTCAAACAAACTGCATCTGACTAAAATAATTATCTTTACACCAATCTGAAAAGGGTTGTTTTAGCCAGATGGACAGAAGTGCTCAGAGAAAGTCCTGCCAAATCAGGGAAAGTTAAGATCACCATCATTTCAGGTGCTTTTTTAAAAAAGCTTTGCTTGCTTAATCAGTTTACAAGTAATGCCGCTGTTGTTTTGCTGTACCATGGGTGAGTTTGCAAGTGTATTTACCCTTTTGCAACTTCTGTGAAGTTTTGAGATAAAATGTGCCTCCCTTTTGTTCCTTTGAAAACTGTTTACATTCCTGATTAGATCAGGACAGTTGCCCTGTCTGCCCTGTTTGTGTTTCCTAAGCAAGCACCTGTGAAAAATGACACAGGGGCTGGAGCTGCCCATTAATGGTTGCTGAGCTGTTGCTAAAAGACTTTTAACAATCCTGGACCTGTTTGTATAAACTTGTCTTTTGTGAGAGTTGTGGGCTATGTCTTGCTCTGTTTAACAGATGCCTGTTGTGTCCTTACTACTTGTCTGTGTGAGCAGAACTAGGTTATCAAAACAATGAAGGTCATGGGGAAAATATAAGCAATGTCTGGTAACTGCTTTCCCCAGAGCAGCACTGACTGCAGGTCTTCCTTGTCCCCACCTTATTTATTTTTTAAATCCCCTTTGAGTATGTTTTGCTTTGGAAAACACAGAAATTTCTAGTAGTATTAGAAACATTTAAAATGGAGCTCTGCGTGGTCTCAGAGATATAAAAAGAAAATAAATCCAGAAATCATGAAACCATAAGAAAATTCCACTTTGTTTTTAAAGGGAAAATAATGAGGAAATTGAAATATAAACAAGACTTCTGAGTTGCACTGAATTCTGCTTTCCAGTATTTTGTGTAACCAGTGCACAACATTATATTTGTTACAATTATGATACTTAGAAATTCTTTAGTTTTTTGTCACAACTAATAATACCCATCCACTAGAAGCATATCCACAAATAAGAAGAAGAAGAAGAAGATGACGACGATGAAGACAAAGAAGAAGAAGACCCATCTAAAAGTTTTTGCCAGTTGGGAAAACGGTGTGTGTGGGGGATTTAAATTAAAAAGATAAAACATCCAATTACATTATAAAAAACAAAAGGAAAGTTTCATTGTCTGGGTTTGTAAAGAAGAACCCGGTTCACCATGACCTGGATAGCCCAGGCAAGCCTGATCTCGGAAGCTAAGCAGAGTCGACTCTGGCAAGTAATTGGATGGGAGACCTACCTGAAATACTAGCAGCTGGGAGGACAGGGGCAGGCTTCCTTCAGCCCCCTCTCTTAATATCCTCCAGGCCCCCAGTAGGAGTCAGTCACCAGAGGTCCCCATGACTTCCAGGTGCACTCACTCACCCACATACACACACACAAACACATATAAGAAAGAACCCGTTTCAATAACGACACACACACACAATACTCATCTGTGAATTGGAGATTTGGATTATTCCTTTTCTGTCCCTCTCCAAGTTAGCAATAAGAACTACTAGATTAAGAAAGCAATCCTCAGCAGGTCTATTCAGATTCCTACTCAACTCCATTAAGTGGGGCTTACTCCCATGAAAGCATTTTTAGGATTGTACCCTAAATTGTACTGTTCCATGGGTGCAGATGCTGATGATATTCTTTGATACGTTTTTGTGAAGTCAGCAGGACATAGGGGACATGGGTGTATTTAGTGTACTTCTAGGTAACTTCTATAAAACATTTTTTGATTGAGTGCAATGCTTTCTAAAACAAGTCTTTACTCATTTGAAAAATGCAGGACAAAGACTTTTCTGTAGGAAGCCGGTCTATAGCATTAGGTAATGGTAACTAGCAGTAAAGCCCGTTGTGAAAGCAATACAACGGGATCTAGAAAGAGGCTCTGGGGCAGTGCTCTGGCTTTGGGCAAACAGTGTCAATTTGCTGTGGTGACCTCAGCAGGGTATAATGACAGAGTCCACTGTTTTCTCCAGAGGAACTGATCTCTGCTACCTGAAGAGCAGTTGTAATTGTGAGTAATCTGTAGCCCTCACCTGGAGATTTGCAACAATTGTTACCCAGGACGAAATGGCTGGTTTGGAGGGTGGAGTCTATGGCATTCTACCTGTCTGAGGTCCCACCCCTCTGCAAATCCCACCCTCTCCAGGCTCCACCCCTCAAATCCCCAGGAATTTGTCAGCATGTAGTTGGCAACCCCATCTCCTTCCCAGCTAGCCATCAACCTACCATTATCTGCCCCTTTGACTTCAGCTGACTTCTGCCCTCCCTTCTGCAGAGCAGTTGTAATACTGAGTGCTCTCCAGCCCTCACCTGGAGATTGGCAACAATGGTTCCCTATGTGGGACTGACTGGTTTGGAGGGTGGAGTCTATGGCAGTGTACCTGTCTGAGGTCCCACCCCTCCTCAAACCTCACCCTCTTCAGGCTCCATCCCTCAAGTCTCCAGGAATTTCCCATCTGGAGTTGGCAACCCTATCAGGATTGGCCCCAATGTGTTTTCTCCCAAAGGCCAAAGTAGGTGACAGGACCAAGCTTAGTTGCCTACCAACAGGCACTGAGGGGAATGTAGGGTTGCCAGCTCTAAGGAGGGAAATACCTGGAGGTTTTGGGGGTGGATTCTGTAGAGGGACGGGCAACGGAGGCATCGGCCTTCCGTCCCCCACCTCGCCCCCCCAATCTCGGCCCGGGCGACCGTGGCTCCCGCCATCGGCTGGCCAACTCCAGACCCCCCCGCAGCCACTCCAGCCAGGCGAT
>NW_015160874.1:212439-219901 GCF_001447785.1 Gekko japonicus
GGAAGGACTCAGCAGGTGTAATGTCATAGGGTCTACCCTCCAAAGCATCCATTTTCTCCAGGGGAACTGATCTCTGTCATCTGGAGATCAATTGTAGCAGTGGGAGATCTCCAGGTCCCACCTGGAGATTGGCAACCCTAGGGGGAAGTCCCATCGTAAATGCACCAAACAATTCCTCAAGATTTTCCAAAACACTACTCTGTTTTGGGCTCCTGGGGAACTTTGAAGTAGCACCAAAGCTTTAAGATCTCTCCAGCTGTCACCTGGAGACTGGCAACAGCTTGTCTGGAGTGTGGGCAGTATGGCATTGTATCTGTCTGAGGTCCCCCTCTTCCTCCTCCTCCTCAGATCCCACCCTCAGCAGGCTGCATCCCTAAAATATCCTGGAAGTTTCCAACCTGGAGTTGGCAACCCTATGTCCTGGAGTTCCAACCTGGAGTTGGCAACCATCAGCCAACCTTTATCTGCCTCTCTGTCTTTACAACCCCCCCCCCCCACACACACACACAGCCTCTGCCTAGGGAGCAACTGACATCATTCTCCTCTCCCAACTGAAAATTCCAACTGCCTTGCGGGGGGTGGTGAGTTTAAGGTGTGGAATGGAGTGTAGTCCAATCAGCTTCCATATGTAAATGACCTTGGAACACTGGCCGGGACTGCACAAAGCAGCCAATTAACCCAGCCAGTGTCTTCCGAGTGGCAGTTTTTTCAGCCTAACACTAAAGGGGCCAATTTTAGAACTTTGGCACCCACTATTCTTTTATTATAAGGGAGAGATTCCTGCGTACATTGTATACATAAACAACATATTTTGAAGCATGTATTTATTAGCTACATGTGACTAATT
Organism: Gekko japonicus; assembly: GCF_001447785.1. Taxonomy (NCBI): domain Eukaryota; kingdom Metazoa; phylum Chordata; class Lepidosauria; order Squamata; family Gekkonidae; genus Gekko; species Gekko japonicus. The sequence goes on from NW_015160874.1 coordinate 213,287, forward strand.
TTGTATACAATATGCTATAAAGTATATAACACACTACTGAAAAATTCAGTGTTCTCAATGTTAAACACTAACGCAATATCCAATATTCCATTAGCTATGTGACGCCTGTATGAGACTGTTTCTATAAAAAAAAAACCCTGCAAATATTCTATTTTCTATTTTCAGCATTTATTTTTACACTTCATATGGCAAAATCCAAGGTACTAGTTGAATTGCAGCACAGGTTTTCACCTTGCTTTCTTTAGTATCTGCTGGTTTTGAAATTTTGATTGTTAAAAATCAAGAGTGCAAAAAAAGTAGAAATTTGTATGCCAAACACATTCTATGCTGAAATAAGCTTAAGTAAAGGAAGCTTTGGAGCTGCAGTGGCTCAAGTGGTTAAGACGCTGAACTGCAGGCTGTGGAAGGTCAGTAGTTCAGCAGTTCGAGACCCAGGTGCCACATGATGGAGTGAGCTCCCATCTCTAGTTCCAGCTCCTGCCAACCTAGCAGTTCGAAAGCAAGACATTGCAAGTAGATAAATAGGTACCACTTCGGTGGGAAGGTAACAGTGTTCCATGCGCCTCGGCATTTAGTAATGCCGGCCACAGGACCACGGAAACGTCTTTGGACAGCGCTGGCTCTTCGGCTTTGAAACGGATATGAGCACCGCAACCCTAGAGTCGGATTCGACTGGCTTTCGAGCAAGGGAACCTTTACCTTTACCTTTAAAGGAAGCTTAAGTGTGATAAGAAAGTATTATATCTAATTCCATTTTTTCCCTCAAACTATTTTTTCATCTCTGTTCTACAATTCAGAATAGCTAACTGGGTTTGACAGGGTTGTTCCCCACTCAGGATCAGACAAAAACAGAATTTCACACAAACAGTTATGATCTACCAAACATCATCTCTCCTGCTGCCAACAAGTATACAGCCTATGGCAGTTGAAGAAATCTTGGCCAGATGGCTAAGTTACGTTCACCTCTGGTTAACCAATGAGTAAAAGTAGCCATGACTACCTGCCAAACCTCCAGTTTTACATACCGACTTGTTTCCTGTCAAAAAGAAAGAAAAGATAGAGCAGTATTACACAGAACACTAGGGAATGTAACTCTTAAAAACCCCATTTTGTTCTCACACAGTATACATGGCCTTCCAAGAATATGTAAGGAACAAAAAAAATTTTTTTTAACTGTTACACTGGACTAATCTTCATATTAAAATACTCATTTACAAAACTTTTTAAATGTCAAGACACAGCTAATTTAGGGCAACCCCCTCAGGGTTTTCAAGGCCAGAGACATTTTATTTCATTTATTTATTGTCAGATTTATACCCCGCCCTCCCCGCAAAGCAGGCTGGTTTGCCATTGCCTTCTTCTGCATAGCAACCTAGGACTTCCTCGGTGTTCTCACATCCAAATACTGACCAGGGCAGACGCTATGTAGCTTCCGAGATCAGACTAGCCTGGGCTATCAAGGTGAGGGCATTCAATACATAGCACCAATACTTAGTAGTCTTCAGTTAAGGCAGTAATATGTGTCAAAAAGCAGGTGCAGGCTCCTATACCTGTGAGTAGCGGTAGCAGTAACTGGGGGTGTCCAAAAAGTCCATGCTTCCAAGCTATTCCTACTTATTGGGGAAGTGCTGTATGGCTCTGTCATGCAGCACTTGTCTTGCATGAAGGACATCCCAGGTTCAATCCTGACATCTTTAGTTAAGTAGATTAGTTTGCAAGTGACATATATGTGGCATTGGCTCTACAGGGTCTGAGATACAGTAGACAATAGTGAACTGGATAGACTAATGGCCTGACTCAATAGGGTAATACCTTCTATAACACTGTGGTTATATTCCTGAAAACAGAACGCTACGTAAAACAGCTCTATAAGAGGAACTGATAAACAGTGGGTGTAATGGGGATCTGTCCACAGTATTGCCATTTCTTACATATGAGGCAGCAACTAGAGGAGGTGGCACTAGCTGACTGCCTGTTAGACTTCCATACTGAAGCAAACCAGGAAGCTTCTCTGTGTCACATTCCCTGCCAAGGCTACCTCCTGCGGGAAGGCCAGCTGTTTAAGAGTTTTACAGGTCTCCAGTGAAGTAGTATGAGGGATCCGGGATAAATCCTACAAAAGGCTTCATATCTCCAAGAATCCTATTTACATACTCAGGCTTCGTAATATTAATAATATCTGCAATTAAAGAGGAATCTTGATTTTGTATGTGTAAAGTGCCATCGAGTCATAGCCGACTTATGGCGGCCCTGTAGAGTTTTCAAGGCGAGAGACTTTAGAGGTGGTTTGCCTTGCCTGCCTCTGCATCATGACTCTGATACTCCTTGGTGCTCTCCCATCCAAATACTAACTGGGACCAACCCAGCTTAGCTTCCAAGATCTGAAAAGATTGGGCTAGCCTTGGCCATCCAGGTAAGGGCTATATTAGCATCAGAACCATGGGTCACAACCCTCAGGTGAGTCACAGGCTGTGGTCAGACACACTAAATAATCCACTTCCAATGCACTTTCGAATTGGATTTTGCCAGTTCACACAGTGAAAATCCAGTTGGAAAATGCATTGAAAGTGGATTATTTAGTGTGTCTGACCGCAACCACAGAATCCCAAGACAGCTGCAACTCTGACAGCTTTTTAGAGGTCCTGCTGTTGGTCTGCATGAAACAGAACAAGGAGGACCCACCTCTCTCTTTGCTACACATTGAAAGGAACAGCAGGATGCCAAGGTCAGTGAACCATGGACCTTCGGGTTGTTCCCTGTTCATCACTAGGGTACATTCCCTTGTGGTTGGCTTCTGTACCCACCCTTCAGTCTGCTGCTCACGGTCCTCTCTTTAGCACTAGTGACATCATAAATCTTGTCATGTGTTTGCAGGTATGATGCAGAGAAGAAGAAGAAGAAGAAGAAAGGAGGAGGAGGAGGAGGAGGAGGAGGAGGAGGAGGAGGAGATTGGATTTATACCCCGCCCTTCACTTGGAGTCTCAGAGCGGCTTACAAACTCCTTTCCCTTCCCCTTCCCCACAACAGACACCCTGTGAGGTGGGTGGGGCTGAGAGAACTCTGACACAAACTGCTCTTTTTCAAGGACAGCTGTGCCAGAGCTTGTGACTGACCCAAGGTCACTCACATCAGCAGGTGCAAGTGGAGGAGTGGGGAATCAAACCCGGTTCTCCCAGATTAGAGTCCACGCACTTAACCACTACACCAAATTTAGAAGGTGGAACATTCATATTCAAATACAAATTTTCACAACCAAGTGCTTTACATACCGATCACAAAAGAGTTGACAAGAGCTTCAATAATTCCTTCTGAGGGACCAAACCTAGTACCTGCCTAAACAATCTGCACACTACCACTATATTGCACTGAGTGAATGCTATAGGGGCAGCACTGTCAGAGTATACTTTAACATATGTATTAGGCTGCGTTCAACCAGCTTTTAAATCATGACAACCGTATAAATCATGACTGTGAGCCTGTGCCAGGAGACTGCATTCCCTCATTTCTTCTCACAGACTTCCTTCTTACACCCTATAGTTTGAGGTTCATTTCAAGATTCAAAAGCCATCACAAACTGGATAGCTTTTCAGTTTAATGTACTGGCCACAGCACTGTAATGCTATTTCCACAGCCAGGCAGGTCACCCTCTATTGCTGAACACCCCCTACAATGCACGAAGAAACACTGAGCATTCTGTGCCCTAATAGCCACCCAGAGAGACTGTGTGACACATGTGCCAGAGTACCTTGGAAAACAAACCAATATGACCAGGGGGCCCTAAAAGGTACAAAATCCACTGCTAAAAGGTGAAAGGGAAGCAAAAGATTACTTAGGTTGTCACTGAATCAACACTTAATATTTAACTTTTCCTTTAAGCACCCTTGGCTGCCAGCTTCTTTAGCAAAATTCTGAATAGGCAATTAAGCCAGCTTCAAGAGTCAAAAACACCCAGAGTGGTATTTCCTTTGAAATGTAAACCAAAGATTACTTTGTTTGAGCAAGACGCTCTTAAATGTGATGTACAAGGTGAGGACGTAAAAAAATATATAGATATCCTTCTAAACTTCATATTAATAATATATCACTGCGCTTTCTCAAGAAATGTGTTTTAAAGTTAGGGATAAGCAGTATCTTTACCCTTAAGCAGAAATTTACTATCCCTTCCAGTGACCTCTGTCCTCTGTCCAAACAACCCACAATGACTTGTGGAGAGGTAATACAAAGATAAGACGTGGTCCCTGGCTTAGAAAAGCAGATATGGAAAGTTTTCACAAAAGCAGAGGAGATAAGTATTCTAGGCATTTATCTACAGAGTTAAGATTTGCTCCTTGCATACTGTGTATTGTGCACTCCCTTCCCCTCCTTGTCTATGTCAGTGTCAACAATGGCATCAACACTGGCCTTGGATGAAGCAGTAACGACAAGGGAAGGATAAACTTGATGCAATGGCTATTTGCTGCTCGGAACAGCAACTATGCTTCCCAACAGCATTCCTAACTGAACAATAGATTTACTTCAGCCTTGAAAAGAGCCCAATACACAGAGCCAAAGGGTACAACTACTACACATATGATTTTATTTAAAATATATAGATATAGTTAACTGAAAACAATTATTTCCCTTAAACGCTTTTACATAATTTTAAAAGCTAGTACATAAAGCTAGTACATATCGCAGTCCACTTTCTCCTGTGCAAGTCTTCTACTGAAGGTGTAGTTTTTTTAAACCACAGGGAAACATTCAACTGTTATCTTGACTATAATCTAAAATGGAGCAGTCCATGTATGAAACTGAGTTACTTGGCAGGACAGGATACCAAACTAATAAAAGCTTTCTACAGCTCTGATATTACATGACAAAAATAGGAGAGTCTGGAGACCTTACAGTACTGATACTACAGAGGGTACTGTTTGCCAAGAATTATGAAGGACAGGACCTATTAACACAGTATGATCAGATAGGACCTCCTCTGTCATGGCACCAAAATCATGGAAGTTCTTCCCCACGGAGATCCATCTGTCCTCCTTTGCTATTGTCTTCCACCATCAGATGAAGCCTTGTGCTTCGTTTAGCATGCCCTCACTGACCTCCTTCCTGTTTATGTGTTTTGATTGAAAGAGTGTGTGTACCTTGTTTCAACGTTTGATGGTTTGTCGATTTGATGGTTTCTCAATTTTCCACCTAACTTCGGCAGAAAGGAGGCATAAAATGTTTTAAACAAATATGGGAAGCTACTGCTAAACTGGCCTATTCCTACAGGTGTTGTTAGTACTAATGTAGACCTAACCTGGATAGCACAGCTTAGTCTGATCTAAGGACCTAAGCTAAGGAGGGTCAGCCTTGGCTAATATTTGGAAGGGAGACCTCCAGGGAATACAAGGGTCATGATGTGGAGCCAGGCAATGGAAAACCACCTCTGAATGCCTCTTACCTTGAACACCCTATGGGGTCACCATAAGTCAGCTATGACTTGACAGAGCACACATGCGCACACAGTATTAAGGTACAAAAGAAAACTGCAGAACCTAAAGCAATATGATTATAAAAGATCAACTAGTTCCTCTAAACCGCCTCTTCAAGGAATGAAACAGCATACAGAGACTAGGGACGAACGTGTCTTTGGTTTAAAGGCATGAATAAGTAACACAGAACAATTGTTTCAGGTAACTGTGAAGCCTGAATTATTTTCGTTGAGCACTAGGAGGACTTTCAAGCACATTTCTGTGGATAAGAGCATGCCTCCTAGTGAGATTTTCAGGACCCAGTGACCCCAAAGGCAGAGGATTTTCAGCTGTGTTTTCTTGGCTGAGTTTAATGAGGTTACAGGTGAGAAGGTCGCAAGTGGGATCAGAGTGATCTACCACCAGCTGCTTTTGTCCTTGTGTGGCTTACTGTTCCTTTAACCCCATAATTCCATTCAGCTTTAATCGAACCAAAGTCATGAGCTATTCATGTTAGACACAAAGCACATTTTGATTACAAAATTGTTGTATACCTTATAGAAACTTTGCAACTAAATTCACAAAATGTACTAGTCCATCTATATTACTCATTTGGGACCTCTGGCTAACATGAAAGAAGAATAAAAACACATTTCTATTAACTTTGAATCCCTGAGGTTACTTCGATGTGCCACAATTATCTCGGTTCAATACAAGAATACAGTACATCAAAGATTTCTGAGGCTATCCACTATCACATATTAAGAGAAGAAGAAGAAGAAGAGATTGGATTTATACCCCGCCCTTCACTACCCAAAGGTATCTCAGAGCAGCTTACAAACTCCTTTCCCTCCCCCTCCCCACAACAGACACCCTGTGAGGTAGGTGGGGCTGAGAGAGCTCTGACAGAAACTGCTCTTTTTCAAGGACAGCTCTTATCAGAACTATGGCTTGCCCAAGGTCATCCAGCAGGTGCAAGTGGAGGAGTGGGGAATCAAACACAGTTCTCCCAGATTAGAGTCCGCGCACTTAACCACTACACCAAACAAATGTGTTAGGCATTATCCTATGCAATCTGGTATACTTATTTTAAAAGTTAACTATGTAGGTTTATAGTTAGGAAAGATCCTTTCCAGTCCAGCTTCCGCCCGGGGCATGGGACGGAGACAGTACT
>NW_015160874.1:220675-247358 GCF_001447785.1 Gekko japonicus
CTAAGTCAGCCTTTTACCATCTTCGGCTGGCTCGGCAGTTGGTTCCCTTCCTCGACCGCGATGACCTGGCCACAGTGATCCATGCGACGGTCACCTCAAGGCTAGACTACTGCAATGCTCTCTACATGGGGCTGCCTCTGTCGCAAATCCGGAAGCTGCAGCTAGTGCAGAATGCTGCAGCCAGGCTGTTGATGGGCCTCCCTGGTCGAGACCACATCTGGCCTGTGCTGAAAGCGCTGCACTGGCTGCCAACAGCGTACCGGATTTGCTTCAAAGTGCTGGTTCTTACCTTTAAAGCCCTATATGGCCAGGGTCCGACATACCTAAGGGACCGCCTTTCCCCATATGTTCCCCTACGGGCACTACGATCGGGACACAACATCTCCTGGCGACCCCAGGCCCCAAGGAAGCCAGGCTGGCTGCAACCAGGGCCAGGGCTTTTTTGGTGGCGGCTCCTATCTGGTGGAATGAGCTCCCGGATGAGATCCGGGCCCTGCAGGACCTTGCGCAGTTCCGCAGGGCCTGTAAGACGGAGCTCTTCCACCAGGCTGTTGAGTAGGATCCGCCACTACCTCACCATCATTACCTTTACCATCATCATCAACTGGCCCTGGGAGGAGTGAATGACAGCGCTGCATGGACACCACTGATTTGGGAGCACCATTTTCATGATGCCATCTTTTTACTGAACACTGATATGAAACCTCTAGAGCACTTTATAGTTTTGTAATATTATAATGACTGTTTTATGCTATTTTAACCTGTTTTATGTATTGACATATGTCCCATTTGTGAGCCGCCCCGAGCCCGCTTGCAGTGAAGGCGGGCTATAAATTAAAATAATAAATAAATAACTACTGAGGTTTCACCCTTTTTTAACAAAACAAAGTGACATTTAAAACATACTTTTGAACTACAAATTCAAAGTTAGGTTTTCCACGACTCAATGACATTCACATTTTTAAATTACACATTTCATGCAGCATACATAATCTGTCAAAGATGCAATTCCCACAGGCATAAAGAGCAAAAAGCAAAAACTCCATTCAAAATATTCCACTAATGAAATTGATTGTTTGCTGAAGGCAGACAGGTTCAGATTGTCTCATGGGATTCCTGTCAACGTAATGCAAAATTTCTAACAAGACTATTTGGTTTTAGCCAACTGCAATTCAGATGCAATTTTAGGATGATTTATCCCCAGCATTTTCCATAGTGGCTCAGAATTCCATATAATGGGAACTCATAGAAAACTTTCTGCCATTTTTAAAACCAGAATCAGGAATTACTGGTGCAGATGCAGAATCAACTCCAACTGAAAAAGAAATAAAGGTGCCTTATGATGACCTTGTACAATAGCTGACTTGTAATGACACGGTCCACAGAGGGGGGAAATAGAGCTGGCAAAGGTTGTAAACCGCTATGCAAAATACTTATTGGAACATTGCATGAGATAGCATGAAAACCTGAATTATATTAAGCTTGAACATAATACAAGACACTGTTAAAAAAAATAGTGCAATAAGAGGCCTGGAAAATAATCTTTACTTGATATTTAAACAATATTAACAAAGCCTCCTCACAAATTTGCTTAGGGAGAATGTTTCAAAAATGGGACATCAAATACACCCTCTTATCAGTGACTTCCTGCTTGATACCAGATGGCAAGAGGACCCAGAGTAGGACAGATCTCAAGGTACATTTATATGGGAAAAGGTGGTCCTTTGTGGTCCTTCAATCAAGTACCATGGCTGCAAACCATATATACTTTCTTTTGTTTGAAAGAGTTTAGCACTTGCACTTTTCCTCATTGGTTTAAGCTTTTAACCAGCATTATCAACATTTAAATTGTTAATGTTGACTCTAAACAACCGGATGTGAGTAGTTAAAAACAAAGATAAACACTTCTATTTTCATAATAGCCTAAGTCAAGTATAATCTGTCTGGTAAACCAGGTAAATGGTTACTTAACACTGGCTTGGGAGTGGACAATCCCTGGACAAATATCAGTATCCAGAGAGCATCTAGGCACGATTTTCACTGTTAGGGTGGCACTTCAGTGCCATGCATAGATCTTTGACCATTACTTAAGAACTCTTCAAAGATAATCACACAAAATGCATAAAAACATGAAAGTTTGCATATGCAGGTTAAAGAGTATCATTTGTATATCATGGGTTATCAGATACAAAAAAAATACAGAACATGCATATCCCTATACAGGTAGATATACCAGACCTCCACTTGAGGAAACACAATAGACATATGCAGTAATGGGTAAATATACAAGACCAACATTCTGCAACAAATTCCCGGTATATTTTTGAGCAGTTTCAACACATGACCTAATTTGCTGTATGGTTACCATGTACATTCACAGCACAAACATCAAAACAGTGGCAGTCTCATACTGGGACTGCTGTATAGCTAATCTATGCATACGCTACAAAGCAAAATCAATGCAGTATGGCTTGCTTGCCTTAGTGCTGGGAAACTATTCTGCCGAACTACTTTTTGATTCCTGGGAAGTACATATGCTTAAGCAACATTTTAATAACTGAACTTTAATAAGCATAATCAGAGTTCCCTCAATTAACTGTTACCCACCCCAAAGCATCTCATGAACTATAGGCTTCAGCATCACCTGAAATTAAGAACAAGTGCAACTTAGCCAAGAGCCATGGAACTAGTATCCAACATGTCTACTCAAGTTAAGTAAAACGTTCATTATGCAGGATTAAAATATCAATATTAGCAACAAGCCCTCGGGCTCAAGATACGTTTTACGAGACAGTAAAACTTCACATCTTAGAAGGACTGAACATATTGCTTCTGTCCTGATAAACTGGGTTGCACGAAAAATACTGGACTGCTTGCTTTGCTGGGAAATGAAGTTCAAATATTCTGATCAGCGGGGATTTTTTTACATGACAATACAACACATATTCTTCTAGAATATGGTAACTATTGCCAGAATCCATTTCCACAGTCTCAAGAGTTTTGGTTTCAACTTTGCACCTGCTGGCTAGATCCGCATCTCATAACATGGAATGGAAGGCAGCATGCTATCTTCGAAGGCACAAGACTAACCACTATGCCAGGAAAAAAGTAAAAATTGTTGCATGTTCTCCAATGCATCAAAATAGCTATTTAATCACTGTCATATTTTACATGAAATAAGCTATACCCCCAATACCTTAGTGGCAAATCACATAATATATTTTACATGAAATAAGCGTATTATACCCCCAATACCTTAGTGGCAAATCACAATCACTATCCACTGGCAATGATTTAGTGATAAGCTATCACAAATGATTGTTTAAATCAAAAAGACAGACTGCGCCTCATAGAATAAACATTCTTTATAAGCGTCCTTGGGCCAGAAGTTAAACTTCCATGAGCACATTAAACTATTTTACTCCTTAACCTTCCAAGAGCTTCAAATTAAAACACACACACACACACACACCAGCAGCTGCAGCCATGGTATTTGTATAGCATTCAGCCTACAGAACAAATTTGATTTGTTTAAAAGCTTAAAATATTTTCCCTATATTAATGTGCTCCCAGAAGAGAGCTTTAAGTAGTTTAGGTTTAAGTTAAATACACACAACATTCTCCATAGTGTCTAATAAGCTTGCTTTAAATGTCTTTAGAGCACCATACGCCTTTTCCACTAGTAATTGTTAAACAAGGTTTTCATTAATTTGTTATTTAAAGCATTCCAAAGAGGTCTGCAATAGATTGGGGTGGGGTGCTGTGCTTTACAATAACTACTCATAAGTTTCCGTTATTTTCTTCCCTACAAGCATATACTAGAAACACATGGGCTAACAGCTTAAATAAATTATGAAAAGATATCATCTTGGCTAGCTATAAGTTAATAATCTGCCCATTACAAGCCTTCCTATACATATTTAAATTATTATACAGGTATTAACAAAATTAAAAGTTTATATAAGCAAAATATGGGACTCTACATGGAAAAGCTTCAGATTCTGATTCTAAAGTATATCTTTAGTTCTGTATATTCTCTGAGATAGAAAGATCAAAGACTCAAGAATACACTAAGATTTTAACTTCATGCATTTGTTTGAAACATTAAATATATATTAAGAACACATATAAATAGCTATAATTTCTAAACCAATATATTTCAAAGTGTTTTAACATCTCAAGTGATGGACTGTGCTGGTGGAAAGTGCCCTCAAGTCACACCTGACTTACAGTGACCTGTGGGGTTTTCAAGGCAAAAGACGTTCAGAAGTGGTTTGACATTGCCTCCCTCTGCATCAGGACTCTGGTATTTCTTGGAAGTCTCCCATCCAAATACTAACCCTGCTTAGCTTCCAAGATTTGATGAGATTGAGCTAGCCAGGCCAGGGCGATATATTAAGTCGTATCCATTATAAATGCCACAATGAATAGCCATACAGTTTTGAGTTAGAAGGAAACTAACAAGGAGTTTGAGCTTAGTATCAGAAGAGCTGTGGGCCACGTTCCAATGACAGCAGATGGAACGCAGTAGCATTCAAAGACTCTAAGCTGATGGCTTGGAGCATTGTGTAGGAGCCCACAGGCCAAAATAACCACTGTCAGAAAGGAGCCCATGAGATCCATATATGCACTGAACACGGATCAGGGAGACAAAATTAGATGATTCTCCATTGAGTTATAAAACTTAATGGGGTGGATCCAGCCAATCTGCTCAGTAAGGTTTGAAGCCTTCCTGTAGTATCAGGAGCCTTTCTCCAACTTAATGGGCTCTTCCTCCAATGGAAGAACTACTTAAGTTGAAGAAAGGCTCTCTAATATGGAAGAAGCTTCCAGACCTCTCTAAGTGAAGCTGGCTGGATTTACTGCACTAATGACCACTATCTCGTCATCTAAATGAGCTCTCAAGGTTGCTAATTCAAGTGAGCCCACAAAAGATGCTACCTCACAAACATCACTTGCCCACACACAGCTACGTTAACAATTTATAAAATTTTAGACATTCTAAAAGTTTAATATTTGTAAAGTTGCTTTCTCTAGTCACTTATAGGTACTTGGCAACCAATCAAGTGCAATACAACCCTAGCTGAAAGCTTCAAGAGTAACGACCCTCCATATACCATTTTAATAACCACAGGAAAAAGGATATGATAAAAGTGCAACTGACATGTAAACAACCCAGGAGATCATGAGTTATGCTTTCACCAAGGAGGCATGGAGTTCATGAGCTGGGTGTAAGCAGCAGAGATGTGCCTGGCAAAGCAGACAGGCTGTGCCTGAACAATAGATCACGCAACACAGCATACCTGTGTCATCAAGATATGTCCCCACCTGAGCCTCCAACCCATCCCCATTCCCTTTCCCACACATTTCACAAATGACTTACACCAGATGGTATTATCTATTGTATACAGGTAGGAGCCATTCACTGTTTACAAAATAGATCAAATCAAGCACATTTCAGTACTACACACATAGGTCTATTTTCCAGTATATGGCGCAATAAGCAACAAAGGTTAGGAGGTTTAAAAACACAACTGAAATCTACCATGTCTGTTTGCCTGCAAACCTCATATGCACCTAAGTCTTTAGCATCCTTGTGTTCACCACACTTCCCAATCCCATTCTCAAACATGAACTAAAGAGCACCATCTTAAATCTTCCCGTTCATAAGAAGCCAATAAAGCAAGGACACACAAAAAAGCATTTGACAGCTGCTGCTCAATGTCACTGAACTGGCCTTCCCTGGAAGACTGCCCTCAGTTCTTCAAGACATTCTAAACTAAAGCCTCTTTCTTTGAACTGGTTCTTAATAGCCAGTGCTAGGTTGGAATGTTTACACTATTATTAGGATTTTGTGATGTTTATGAAGATTTAAATCACTACTTTCTTCTTCATGTTTAGGATTACCTTGTACCATAGAAAAGGGCCAAAATAAAATTTTAAGATGTCAAAAACAACCTAAAATGATGCATTTTGGAAACAAATTATACAAATCAAATTATGCAAATAACTGGTTACAAACAATCTAACTTGTAATCCATTTTTAAATGGGAGACTTATTAATCAACGGGAAGAGAAGAGGTAACCTGAAAAACCAACCTAATGCCAATTGTGTCCTTTGAATCAATATTACCTCTCTAAGAAACATTGCTATTGAACAGGTATTCACTTAAAAATAAGGCAAAGATGCTATGGTGTCACATTAATCTCAGAAATAAGCATCTAAAACCTCTTCACATGAGGAAAAATAAATTCTAAGCACCAATATCCGTTATCAACAAGTAACTATGCGTATGAAATTTTGCACAATATTTTTGGTATTTTTTAAATTTCTTTTAATATGTGCATGTGAGTGAGTGTGTGTGCACCTGGAATGCAACAAGTAACTATGCGTATGAAAGTTTGCACAATATTTTTGGTATTTTTAAAATTTCTTTTAATATGTGCATGTGAGTGTGTGTGCACCTGGAAATCATGGCAACCTCTGGTGACTTTTATTAAAGATCAAGGAAAAGCTTTTTCCCAACGGCCATTTTTAAAAAGTTAACCTAGAGTCATGCTTGCATATTGTTAGAAAATACTATGTACATGAGTCCTAAGTGAAGATTCGAAGCTCACGAAGGAAACGCGAACAAGAAGGAAACACAAACATGTTCCTGGGATGATGCAAGAAAGCTTTTCACTGCCTACATGAACCCAAGGATACTATTCCATTATAGAGAAAATGTGTTCATTTATCTATTCATGTATTTTCATTTTCTACTCTCCTTACAGGACAATCATATAAAAGGAGAAACCCTCAAAGTTTAATGTTCAAACACACTATTGTACACTTCTTCAAGCTTATCCAATGTAGTCAAAAAGACTACAAATTAAGAAGCAGTCAACTCAGTGCAGTTCTTGCTCTATCGCCCACCTTAAGATCATTAAGCCATTGCACAGTAAATAACACATGGCACTACAACTGTCTTTAGAGGATTCTCAAAGAGCTGCAATTAAGCTTTGTACTCTTGAAGATACACTGAGATGCATTGCATCACCAAACCTCTCATGGGATCCACTCCTTTGTGATCAAGGGCCAGTGTCTCCATTATTCACTGGCATCCCTGTACATAAATTACACCCCAAAATATTCCTCAATTACTGAAACACAGGCAAGCTGACATACAAGTAACTTTATGCACATAAAGATTTAAAAGAAAAATAAAGCCACGGCTAGGGAGCCTTTTTTAAGCTATGCAGATTTTTGTTAATGGTCTGCACAGCTAGTTGCTAAGCAGTCAGACAGACTGCATTGTTTGCTTTTGCATTTTTCAAAACAGTGAAAATTTGAAAGACTGGAGGCTCTTATGCAATACGATCCACTCAAACATTTCTCAGTGACTAAAATTTGTCCTCTGGTCAGTTAGTAGGGTTTGATAGCAGCCAATAACACCAATCTATTTGCTTGTTTCCTTCCTTTCTAGTTCACCTTCCTCACTGGGGTGGGTAACCTATGAATCTAGAGCGGGGGGCACAACCTTTTTTCAGCCTGCAGGCACTTTGGGAATCCTGACAGAGGATGGTGGATGCAACCACCAAATGGCCACTGCAGGATGCAGAGCCAACCACAAAACTGCCACTGCAGGAGGTGGAGACGCATACACAAACAGAGGAAACCCCAAACGCAGGGGAGAAGAAGAGTAATTTTTTTTAAAGCACCGGGAAAGAGAAGAGAGGGAATGAAACAATTACTATGGTAGCAGCGTGTGGTGAAACAATGTTATTTTAATCTGCACAGCCAATCAAATCTCCAATGGCCAATTAGAAGCTCTGCTGGGCAGTAGCCCTACCTGGCCACACCAGTTTCTAAAAACATTCAGTGGGCACCATATTGGAGGGCCGTGATCGAGAGACCAACCACTGTGCAGGCCATGTTAACTGACTTGTCTCTACACTCCTTATGACATACTTTACTGAAAAGTAAGACTTTTCCTTCTAGCTGGTATCCAAAGCCAGCAGAGACTTTGACATTTTAAACCATTTTAGCCTTTTCTTTATAGGAATTTGGTTCCCCAGACAAGTCACACACCCATGAATCTTCATACCCAGGTTTCCAACCCTGTGTTTGCTTTTCAAGCATGGGTCTTGCATCTTCTGCAAAGAAGCACTGGTGGGCTAACTCTATACGTTTTTGCTGTAATGTTTACTTTGGCCCCAAGACTAGAGCTGCATCACCACTCACGAGCAGACTTACATAGTAAAACTTGGGTACACAACAACAAAAGGTGCATATCACCTGTGACTGTACAAATGCAGCTTTTGTACTCTATCCTAAATTAAAATGGCATCTATGTAGGAAAAGCATTGTATTTGTCATTTGACCTTAATCATCGCTACATCACTGTGTCTTCCTACTGCTTGGAAAACATTATGCAATATAATAATGTAAATGGAGAGCATTCATATCCAATCAAACCTGAGATACAAGAACCAATGTCAATCTACCATCAACACCATGAAGAGCCAGGCCCAGATTTGAGTTGGTCTACAGGCAAGAGGCCCAGATCTCTTGTCCATCAAGACACCTATTCTCCTCCTAATGACTGCGGCTCGCTCACCACCAATCCTTAGTTTATCCTCCATTCTGGTCCTACAAGCAACAAAATGGATTAGGACAGGCCATTTAGTGATTGCTCTCCCCCTAGATTGGGCTTGGTGGTGCTTTCAGGCATGAACACAGGAAGATTACTCATACCAAGTCAGACCATTGGTCTAACAAGGTCAGTATCATCTACTCAGACTGGCAGTAGCTCTTCAGAGCTTTGGGCAAAGAACTTCCGCATCACCTACTACCTAATCCTTCACCTGGAGATGCCTGATTGAACCTGAGATCTTCTGTAAGCAAGACTCTACCACTGAGCCATGGCTCTTGGCCAATGCCACCCAACTTTGCCCTATTACTGCAAGCTTTTTCTTTCATTTTCCCTTGCTTAATTATTGGCCAGAGAACATCAGTATATATTCAATTTGATATTCCACATTTTAAACACTTCTTAAAAATAGACTAAGCTATGACAGAATATACGTCTGTCCATAACTATCTGTGCCTCTCATGAGTGATTGACTGACTCCACAATACAGCTGTATGATGTTAAGTAAGATAATTGAACAGTGTCTATATACAAGTTGACAGCTCTAAATTCTATGAAACCAGAAGTGGAAAACTGGAATGCTTATTCCACAAAGCTGGCAGTTTCCTCATACCTAGCCTCCTGAATATCAATGTTTAGAACTTTAACATCCAAGCTTTAAGCCACTGCTACAATCTCTCACATTTGCAAGGCCAACCTACATTACAATTAAAGGACTCCGTCCTGACCAGAGATTGCCTTTCGTATAGTAACCAGGTGACAAAAATCCATCAGGAATCCTATATCGCTCAGCACACTTACACTTGATATAGGAAAATGTCTTTGAGTGTATTAACACGAGTGGGCCCAGTTTAATAAAAAGTAACATCTGTGCTCCAGGACCACTAAGGCCAGAAGATCTACACATTTGGGTCTCTCATGCCATTTTTACCCCTTCCAGCACCTTACATTTTACAATCTGCTTAAAAAGGAAGAGGAAAGTCAATTAAAATACTGTGCCTTTTCTACAAAATGCATTTGGAGAAACCATTGGATTGGGTTCATCAGCATTAGAGCTTTCAAAGTTCTATTTAACTATTCTCATCTCCCCATTTGATGACATCACACATACTTTATCACAGGGCATTTTTTTCCATTCCTCAGCAGATCCCATGGCCCAGGAGCCCAAAGTCAGAGGTAAAGCATAAGACTTTGAAGTAGATCTGACACAGATAATTTTTTTAGGGTTTTATTTTTGGTTTTTTTGCTGTCAAGTCACAGCTGACTTATGGTAACCCCGTGGGGTTTTTAAGGCAAGAGACATTTAAAGGTGATCTGGCATTGCCTGCCGCTGCATTGCAACCCTGGGGGGGTCTCACATCCAGATACCAACCAGGACCTTAGCTTCTGAGATCTGACTAGATCAGACTAGCCTGGGCTATCCAGGTCAGGGCATAGATAAATCAGGAGAATATAATGTAAAACAGTGAAACAACCATGTGCTTACCAACAACTACAGGGTTATATTTATAAACCAGAAGCAAGAACAGCAATACTCGCTGGGGGGGGAGAGTATTCCTCGCAGCTCGCAGGTGGCCGCCCTGCTGAAGCAGCAGGTACTCCGCACGGAGGAGGAGGTAGCCGCAGGTGAGCCCAGCAGGCGGTCTGCTGGGCCTGCCAGGCTTCTCCACCACCACCCCGCCAACAGCAGCAATGGCCACGGCCCCCAGTCGCCGGCCCTCCAAGGCTTCTCCCCCCAATCTCCACCACCGACAGCAGCAACGATGGTGAGCCCTGCATGGCTTCTAGCCGCCAGGCCCACCAGGCTTCTCCCCTCCCCACGTGGACAGCAGCAACAGCTGTGGCTCCCAGCCGCCTGCCCACCAAGGCTTCTCTCCCTGCTGCCACCACCGACAGCAGCAACAGCAGCAAACCCTGCGCAGCTCTGCCACAGTTCCTACTGGTAAGTGTATTCTCTGCGCATGCAGAGGGAACACTCTTTTACTTTTGGGGGGATTTAAATATCCCCATATAGTTTTTTACAAGATTTCAGATTTTTCTGCACACCTGGGGTGTGCAGGAAAATCTCTCTGCCCCCTATGTGCCCCAGATGTGCAGATTTAGATATCCACACAGAGGGGACAACTTGCCTATTATATAGATAAGAATCAACAGACATCACCGTAATCCCTGCAGGCCACCTGCCCTAGCTTTTCCGTTTCATTCAAATTATTTGAGATATATAGATAGCAGTGTTAAAAACAGAAGTGGATTTTCTTTTTTAGTCATACAGAGCTACCTGCATGCAAAATTTCCATAGACAATCAATCATCAACAGAAAGTCAAGTACAGCACCACTGAATACCCAGAGAAAGCATAAAAGGAGTTCATATTTTGAGAAAGTAGCCTGGCCTAGTTCTGGAGAGCAAGTGATCTCACCGATACTGACAATGTTAGTCTTTAAACTGATAAGAATAGAATGGCTCTCTCCTGTTTAACAAAATAACGTGAAGTCACAATTATCTCTGTTTGCTAGAATGACCTTAAAGGATAAAGTGGTGACTGTGCAAAGACTTGGGTGCTGATAAACTATCTACATTAAAGGGAACAAGACTGTATAGGAGCATTAGATTATTTTCACATCAGCATGTAAATCATACCTCATTTGCATCACTCTTTTATGGGCCAGGACTTAGACAATGTACATAATTTACATGTAGCTCTGAAAGGTTGCCATATGAATCAAACAAAAGAAGCCTTCACTATGAATTAATTCTCACAAGTCTTGTAGAAAGCAGCAGAAGCTTGAATTATGAGTATTAGGAGAGTCCCATTCAATTGTAATAGCACAGTTCCCACCAAGCTGAAGCCTAACATACCAATTACGTCCTAATCACTAGCGTGTGCTGAGGTCTCCAAATACACGAGAAATATTTACAGCAGCTGTTTGTGGAATGTCGCTTATCTTTGTATGGCTCACTTTTTAATTTTCTCTGCTTAAAATGGGAAGAGAATCAATCAACTCCCATCTTCAGTTATCTTTTCCAGAGGATGGATGTCTTGATATCATTATTAAACCAGTACTTTCCAGCTACATTCACCAAAGCCAAACAATCTAGTACAGAATACTTGTTTAGAGCATACCTTCAAATGTAAAAGTTAGCAAATTTTCGTCTCTGTAAACTGAATACTGGACATAGAGGAATTGTAACCTGCCACTTAGCTATGGCAAGCAGTAAGAAAGTAACTGCCAGCTTCGTTCCATATGTCCTTTCTAGTGTTAAAATGCTGAGTGCCACACAGCCACACCACCACAGATTCTGATCTTGCTGTGCTGCAACTACAACAGGAACACACAACGAGCAGTAACTAAGGCCAAGTAGGTTTTGCAAACTATGTTCAAGGCTAGTATAGAATAGGGGCTACTTCTGAGCCAAGCTGCCCTGACCTGAATGGCCCAGGCTAGCCCAATCATCAGATCTCAGAAGCTAAGTAGGGTCAGCTTTGGCAAAAGCTTTCTCTTGTTTTCTGCCTCTCTCTCTCTGAAACCCAGGGAGTCAAGGAATAGGCACAGACAGCAGCACTCAAAGTAGAGCATGCTAAGTCGTTCCCACCCACCCCTTAGGCCTGTCAGATAGATGAAATCTGGATACCACAGTGCAGTCCTAATCAATGGTTTCAATTACTTAAAGGTGTAGCTCTGCTTAAGATTGTACTTTACACAGTCCGAGTAGATAGCTAATACTCTTTCATACAATTAACAAGAGTCAATCGTACATCTTTAAGATGCTTTAGAGTAACAAAGTAGAAGGAAAGCCTCAAACCATCCAATCCCAACCTTCTGATCCAAACCATGGCACAGATCACATGAAAAAGTGTACTTCATTCATACTAAAATGTGCCAGATGTGATATTTACGCTGTTTGCACAGTTTGGTTGTTAAACAAGATAGTTTTCTCAACAAACTTGAAAGCCCAGGGCCCTATTTGAGCTACACAAAAAACTGCTGAATTGGCATTCTGTTTGTTTACAAACACAGAAGTACAAATTAGGCTTTATTTAAACAATCTGAGAGAGAGAGAGTGCTAGCACAAGAGAAATCTGGAGACAAAGTGAAATCATAGACCATTTTCAGGTTAATTCAGGTAATTTTAAGTATACCCAGAATCATGTTACTCATATCTATGTTCTAATGTTTCTAGAAGAGCCAGAAGACTACACTATATAAACACAGGAAAACATGTGCAACAGAATGTTTCACCTCCTTATTCTGCAATAAGAGAATGCTTCCGGGCAAGTCTAAACATGCCATTTATCTGAGTATTTAATTGACCACATTGAAGAAAAGCTTCCCTTTTCACATGCTAGCAATACTCTCCTTTCTAGATACAAATTCTCTTATTTGCCATGAGAAACTTCACTCTCTAAACTTTGCACGAACTGAATCACAAAATTCTACAGAAGACTCATATTAACTGGTAATTTAACACTAAATTCCACTCATATACCAAACAAATAATGTTCAAACTGTAGCATAATCAGTATTAATTCAATTAGTGGGCAGCTTGTTTGAACAAATGGATAAGCACTCTATTGTTTCATTCTCATGCTGCCCCCACTCTAGTCATTGCGGTGCCCTTAACAACTAGGTGGCATTGTTGTTTTTCTAACATAAGACCCTCCATTCTTTGTAAGTAGGCACCATATTTTTCCAAACTCAACAAATCCCAGATTAGAAGGTCGTTCTGAGAAACGTTTAGGCCAATAGTAATAGTGATCATACTCATCTATCTCACACAAATATGCGGTCATGAGTTTACACACACATACTTCAAAGATGTTGTGCATAACTCTGTAAAAATATTGGCAGCAAACCTCTCAGAAGATAAAACTGACCGCAAGGTACTAACTATATACATACAATTGCTCTACTTTTCCTATGCTAAAATTAAGTTAATTTGCCATTACCACATCCACATACTGAGAATATATTCAATCAACATTCACACAGAATTCTGTACATAGAGATCATGTACATAGAGTCCCACGGTATCACTTGTGTACAAATCAACTCTGATCATGCTAACTCAAAGGTCTGACCACTAAGATTAGCAAGAGCAAAACACATGGCTTCAGTTGGAAGGCCAAGGCACACACTGAAGCAGTCACAGACCCAGTTCGCCACGTACCAAAATCTGCATGGATCCCATTCAGTCCATATTCCTCACATGTCATTTACCCTGAGGACCATTTTCATGCTATATTATGAAGTATCAACTTTCAAAATGAAGGAAAGGAGATCTATGTAAGCTGCTTTGGGTCACCCATTGAGGAAAAAGCAGGGATATAAATGAAATAAATATAAGGCGTTTGTTTTCATAGGCTAATCATTACTGCACCACTGCCATATTCCACCCCAGACAAGAACATATGAAATCTGATGTCGCATTCTCTCCAAGCCTGAATATCAGATAGATTAAAGAAGAATCTTAACACCGCTATCTAGATTCTGCCACACTGCAAAAACAAGCAAAGTAGAACATTACACAATTCAGAAACAGCACATGCTTAGTAAGGTCCATGATGCTTTGGTCCCATGTATATCTCTAAAATAGAAGTATTTGTATCAAACATATTCCATTGGTGTTTTCAACTCACTTCTTCATTAACTGTATTCACTGGGAAAACATTACTGATAATACCCAAGGCCTGTCTTTACATTACCAAGCCACTATGTGTCTATGAGGCTAGACATGACCGTCTGTTTTCACTAGGAAGGAATCTGTGGTAATGAAACTCACATGGCACAACCTATATCCAGAAAGTTAATTAAGAAACTGTGTGAATCAGTCAGATGACAAATTGATTTACATTTTACTGATTTTAAGTTTATAAGAAGTCATGAAGTACACAATCCAGATCCTACAGAGGGTAGAAGGAGACACACCCACAGTGATGTAAGCTTCACAGGTAAAGGGAATTATGAGAATATAATTAAGAAATTAGTTCACTTGAGAACAGTATCAAAAGGTCAGCCAAAGCAATATCAAAATCAGACATGCTGAATTATTTTACTATCGCTTACAATTAGTTCCTTTTGTTTACACTAAGTCCCAGGCCACTTTACACCACTGCTGCACACACAATTCTCTTCCAAATCTAATATATATATCCACAACAGACAAGATATTCAAATCAATTTTACTGCATGGTACCACTTTCATACAGAAGACAGCATCATGGGTGAGACATGTATACATGTGATGAAAACACACACCTGGCCAGGTAGTAAAGACCTTGTGTGTAAAGGAGCCATTAAAAAAAATAAGCGAACCTTATGGAACTGTTGAATGTAATAGATTCACTTGAAACAAATGCACTCTGTTATCTCTTTTTAGCCTTTCATCTATACAACACTTCCTTGGGCTTGTCATCCTTCACTCACATAATACATATGATGGAACAGGTAGTCATATGGATGACTAAACATTACACAGCCATGAAATTCCAAAATTTGTTCCCTTTACATAACAGATTTGAGGGTGGGTAATGCTTAATTGCACAACCAAGCCTTCAAAAGGACAAAACATCTTTCAGCATCCTAGCTTCTCCTCCTGTGATTTTTTCCCCAAATCATCATCTACTTGTCAAACAGGTTATTCTAGGAATCTTGTTTTTATGCTCTCCAGACAGACAATATCCTTTCCTGATCTTTCCCCCCACTTTCACCCCGCCCCTTTGTACACACACCTTTCCTACACAATTAGTGACAACTGAAGACAAGGAACAGCCAGTTTTTGCATTTTCACACACCTTGACAGGTTTATAACAAAGAAGGCAAGTGATGTTTTGTTTAAAAAAGAAACTGTATGACTACTTTCAATAAAGGCCGAGCATGTCTGGCATTGACACGGTCCCAATTTCGCTCTCCTCATGATCACATCACCGTGGCTGATAATCACTTTTGCTGTTTGAAGGGGGGGGGACACAACAAACCCCAGGTCTAGCACAGGAGGTCTCTTCACTAACACCACCCCTTATGAAACCGAAGAGATTCTCTGAAAGAGGTTCAAGCTTAACATTTTGACAGTCTTGTGACAGACCCCCAGGAAATTCATTTTCCTTCACTTTTGTTTACAAAACAGGGACGGTGGCCCACAGCCATCAACTTATGCAGAATGGTGAGTGTCTGGTGTAAAGACAAAAAATTTAAAGAGAAGGAAATTCTCAACACAAACCTTGTAAACTTGCCCGTATGTGCCATTGCCTACCACTTCCACCAGCTCAAAAATCCCAGCAGGATCCTACACAACAAAGGTATGGGGGGAGGGGTAAAAAGAAAGAGAGAGAAGACATGGGGATTATAATTTTAAAGAAGTCATGACTGGCTCAATGTCTCCCAAAACACACAGTCCAGAGAAGATGTTTGGCTGTGCAGCTGTTGCGCCCTGTTTTTCAGCGCACATGCCAATACATGCAAACAAAGGAAAGCTGCCTAAGACTCAGCCCCCCCCCTTTCCCATGGCTCATACTGTAAGGGAACAAAATGGGAAGGGGGGGGGAGACAAGCCGAGCTGGCCAGGGGCCTTTCCCAGCAACAGCTACCCCTGTCGCGGGGCATGCTTGCAGCTTCTCTCCCCCCGCGACCCAGCCCCAGCCCCTCTCCCTTTCTCCTCCGCCACCCTTTTCTTTCCCCTCCGCCCCAACCCTGCTCTGAACAACAAAAGCCACGCCAGGGGAAGACGTCGCCCGCTTTTGTGTGGCTACGAGGAGGGCGAAGGCGAGCAGGGAGAAGGGGTGGGGGTCCCTCGGTCGTCGGCAAGCAGCCCCCCTTCCCCCCTCCCCGGTCACACTCACCCGCAAAGAGGAAAGGTCTATGTCTCCCAGACTTTTTGCAGGAGAGTCGTTCGCCATTTTTTTCCTCCCGTGGTATTTAATATTTTGTTTGCTCTAGAAAGAAAGGCAAAGGAGAGGTCCAGCGCTGCCACTCCAGCTTGAAAACGTAAAGTTGCTTCCAACGAGAAAAAGAGGGAGAAAAAACACCACCCCCCTCTCCCCGGAAAACCTCCTCCTTCCTCCGCTGGCTTTCTTCACTCCAGGGGGAAACTCTTCTTCATTGGAAGGAGGGAGGGGGGGGGCGAGGGGAGAGCTTCAGGCTGCTTCGCTTCCCGGTGGGAAGAAAAAAAGGGGAAAGGGGGAAAAGGCCGAGGTCGGGAGGAGTTTATTGTGAATACTGTTGTACGTGTGTGTCCCTTGCAGCTCCTCGGGCGGGCACGAGAGTCGCTCTGAGGCGCGTCTACACCATCGTGCCGAAGGAACGGCTCTTCCCAGGTTGCATCTCTCGCGCTGGCTCCCTGGAAGCGGCTACATCCAACATAGCAGGACCCCGGAGCCGGCGGTGGGAGAAGGGCGGGCGGGCGCCCCGCTTCCTCGCGCGCGCGCAGAACGGCTCGCACCCACCCACCCAAAGCAGCACGCGAACAATAAAAACGCACCCGGACGCAGGCGCTCCCTCCCTCGCTCGCGCCCTCCCTCGCCTTTCTCCTCCTGCTGCGCCCTGGGCGCAAAGAGGCTAGCCGCCGAAGGGGCGCTTGCTAAGCTGGCAGCGCTGGGAGAGGGAGACAAAGCTCGGCCGAGGAGGAGATGGGAAGGGAGGACCCACAATGTAGTCGGGGAGCCAGCGCCACCGAACAGCTCCCCCTTGCCTCCTCAGACAGGAAAACCCAGCGGAAACACAGGCGCACCAAAGCACTTCTGGGTAACTGGGAGGAAGGAGGCAGGGACTCGTCTGTTGCTCGCAGTCACTCTGGTGAAATCCATGTGAGCGAGGATAGATCAGCGTGCAACCAGGGCGTGGCGGAGAACAATAGATAACTCTTCCTTGAGTCAGGCTCAAAGCTGGGCTCTCGCAAGGAGATAGGGAAGGGAGGGGGGGATGACGTCCCATTCAGAAATTCCAAGAACAGTGCGAGCCCTGTTTGTGAGTGCCACATGTTGGTAGGGTGGGTTTGAAAGGCAGAAAGGGCCTCTCGAATAGCAAAGTCGAATGAATTGGATGGGTACTAAAATTAGATCTTCACATTTTAGCGGCGAAAAGCCTCCGCAGCCACACGGCCAATGTTAACAAGCAGTATTTACATGTAAGTCATGGGTGCACTGTCCTCTGTTCAAGTTGCTGGTTGATCGGGGCCGCATTTGGGTCATGTTTCATGAGCAAGAATATTTAAAATTAAGAGGGCCCAGTGAGTACATTTACTAAAATGAATCAATGGTAGCCAGACAATCCCAAAAAGTCAGGATTCTTTTATCTTATTCCTGCATCCCTGGTCTATTGGCCAAAGATTCCTGTCGGATGTAGGCCTAGCGATATTTGAAAAAGCTGCCATAATGTATGAATCTCTGAAAAGGCTAACAAAAGATTACTTGGAAACACTTGAAGAAACCCAGCCTGTCATTCTTTTGATCTGTTTTTTGCATGCTAATTTAACAAGCCACCTCTATATATAAAAACTATGGTATGTAACTCCATTTCATGGTCTGACAAAGTGTGCACCTGGCCCGTAGCTAACATGGGGCCCACAGGGCCTGGCCCCCTAGTGTTTCTTCTGGGCCCCCTCCCCTGGGCTGCCCCCAAAGTGCTCTAACTTGCCACCTGCACTATACTTTCATTTAATTAGCTGGCAGGCCCCCCCCGAGGCCCCCTCCCAAAACATTCCCTAGCTACGGGGCCATGCACATGAAAGCTCACATTTTGATAAAAAAATGTTGGTCTTAAAGGTGCCATTGGACTCCAGCTTTGTTGGAAACACTTGACTTTACATAAATGTTGGACAAGTTACATAATCATACAGGCTCAGAATTTTGTACACAGCCACAATCAATACTTAATTGAGTGATGATGTCTCCCATTATTCTGCTTTCTAGTCCACAATAGATCTTTACTGTGGTCATCTGCTGATACTGGATTTTTTAAAAATCATGTAAGGATGGCACATACATCTCTTACTTAGCTTAATAAATTATTGATAGAGTATGACGGGTATGATATAACCAGAATCAGGCCTGTAACTACAGTGGAGCATTTTGGGGACCCTGCCCCCTTAACTGAAAGCCCTGCTCCACAAATAGCCATGCCAGAAACCTTTTTGAGGAGAGACACACACCCCCTCCAGCAGCCAGGGTGAGACTCAGTTTGCCTTCAGGCTTCTCTCTTCCTCCCGCTGTGAAATTGGGGGAGGGGCTATCATGGGACCTGGGAAGATACAGCTTAGAGGGCATTTAATTGCCTTCAGAAAGCATTTCAGTACCTTTTGAGTTCCCTTCCACAAGGCAAGAAAGCTTAGAAGGGCACTCAAGAGTAGCACCTTGAATACATCTCCAGCTAGCCCCCTTTCTGCTAGCCCAGTCCTGTTGTATACCACCTGGCTCATGCTGAGTCTTTCAAAAGCATTCCCACTGATGGACCTCCCGATGGCACCTGGTATTTTTGGCCACTGTGTGACAGGGGGTTGGACTGGATGGGCCACTGGCCTGATTCTCTTGTGTTCTTTGAGCCTTTGGGAAACATGCACATTAATCTGAATGCCCTTCTAAGCCTTCTTGGCCTGTGGAAGCGAACTCAAAAGGCATTGAAATGCCTTCTGAAGACAATTAAATGCCCTCTGAGCTGTTTTTTCCCTTAAGAATTGACACACTTGCTGCCCTGTCCCTTGAAAGGAAGGGCTAGAAACAGGCTTGGAGCCTTCCCCTTTAAAGACAGGCATTCAGATTAATTTAATTAACTGTAATTTAACTGCCCCCTTAAAATTTTAAATGCCCCCAAACAAAATAAAATTCCTGGCTACGGGCCTGACCAGAATGCTTTTTGGTCTTTCTAGTGTTATGAGAGACCAGGGAAGGCTTGCATGCTCTAAGGATCTAAGTGGACCATGTCTCTCTACAGAGAACCATACAACCTAGATTCCCAACGTCAGGGATGAAGGATGGATTTTGCTCTCAATGGAGTGATTTACTTTTACCCATGGGAATTAGTGGTACCCATTCACAGGGGGCAAAGGTGGTGATTGGGAACGGCTTCATCCAGGGATCACCTTCCTTTTTGAGCCTGTGGGCACCTTTGGAATATCAATAGATGGTGGTGGTCAGTGTTCCCTCTAAGCTGAGTTAGTGTGAGTTAGCTCACAATTTTTTAGCTTCCGGCTCACACATTTTTGTCTTAGCTCAGGAAGGATGGCTCCAGTGCAGACTAATTTATGCAGCAGCCAAATTGCTCGCTCACAACTTTAATGCTGGTAGCTCACAAAGTAGAATTTTTTGCTCACAAGACTCCACAGCTGAGAGGGAGCATTGAGATCCACCACGGAAAGGGTGCCACTGGAGGTGGAGCCAAGCACAATGCCTCTCTCCTCACTTTGCAGAAGAATTGCAGAAGGAGAATAAGAAGAAATGAAGGGAAGCCCAGAGAAAGGAAGGGTGAAAAATAAGGGGGGAATAAAGAGAAGGAAAGCCTAAAGGGAGAATGGAACCACAAGTCTGGACGCTTACTAGTCCTCCCAGTCCTTCAGGGGCTGCTGCTATTGCATCCATGGAAACCCCTTTCATTTAAATGAGGGTAGCCAATAAGAAGTCCTGCCTTAGAAGGCCCCACCCACTTTCTGAAATGCTTGGTGGGTGCCAGAAAGGGGGGGAAGGGGAATGGAAGGAAGAAAAGAAAAATACGGAAATATTCAAAAAGTCCAATTTAGCTTTCTGCATGCATATCTTCTCATTACAATTTCACAGCTACTTCATCTACCATTCTTATTATTCTTCACTTAATTTTATTTTCTTAATACTTAATACCCATAAATTCTTCTTCCATTTTGCCTTTTAATATATTTGTCAACTTGCCCATTGTTTAGTGAGTATTTGTGTGTGTGTGCGCATGTGCGTGTGTGTATGTGCTTGAGAGCCTAGGGCTAGGATGTTTTCAGAGAGGTGGCTTGATCTGGGGTGCAGCCTGGGGAGGGTGGGGTTTGAGGAGGCTCAGTGGGGTATAATTACCTTCCAGAGCAGCCATTTTCTCCAGGGAAACTGATCTGTGGCAACTGGAGATTACTAGTAAATCCAGGAGCTCTCCAGGCCTCACCTGGAGGTTGGCAACCCTAGTGTTATTGCATCCAAAAACCCAAGATGTGGGATTTCCCATCATTCTGTGAACTGCAGCACATACACACACACACATGTACACACACACATATGTATGTGTGTGCATAAGAACTAAGCAATCATAGGATCATAATGTATTTTCATAATGTATTTAACACATTATTATATAGTTTCAGTACCATCAAATTCAGAACTGGACCTCTGGGAAACTAAATGGATATCAATTTAGAGAGAAAAGTGGATACAAAAAGTTGATTGAGCCTGAAAATAGGGATACTTCCTAAACCATTATCAGCTACCAGTTGAAGAGATAGCAAAAGAAAATAAAACTTGTTGCTCCAAATAAGACTTTAAATATATCTCTTTAGAGATATGAGACTATTATATGAAAAAGATTAGTCTTCTTTGATTACAGTAACATAAAATTACTATGAAATAATGTCATACCAGTATTTGACACTATAGAAGCTAAAGCCAATTATCCTACTGTGGTTAAACTGCTGGAGATAGAGGCATGTTAAAGTCATTCTAGTGCATGTATGTGGTGGCAATGTCCTTAAGTTCAAAAAAATTGGCAAATAGCATTAAGTAAAAATTCATGAATATTAGAATATTGGTCCCATTGGCTCCAGAATTCGTAATTTTGGGATATTTTAAAAAAGCAAAAAGAGAGAAGTAATTTTCCCTTTAATAATGGCAGCAAGTGTTTTTACTGTCTCTGCTGCAGAAAAGAGTTGAATTATGGAAGATTAAAAGTTGGATTTTCCTGTTATGCTGGAAGTTAACATGCTTTTTTTCCAGAAAAGGTAGACATAGACCTATAGAGGCTATAGGGAAGAATGCCCTTCTCATTGAGAATACTGAAGTGATGAAAGAATGCAATAACACACTGCCCAAAAGGAGATGTATTTTACAAATCTCTTTTGCTAACTTGGAAAGTAGTTAAGGGAATAGGAGGTATATGGGAATAATATCTGTTGCTTGTGCTAATATAACCATAAGTGCATTAAATTTGTGAATGTGAATTTTATAACTGTTACAATATTTCCATATTGCTAATTCTGTGTTAACTGTCATTATGTATATATTATATGTCTTAAACTAATGTTTTCTGTTTTGGTTTATGAACAACAACTTTTTTTTTAAAGTGGGGAAATACCAGGCAGCTGTACAAACCCTCTTTATTTATTCCCAGTAAAAATAAAGCACAGGGCTTATTAGACTTTTCCATTTACTCACCCGGTGCAGAAATTCAATTACACCCCAATACAGACAGTAAAGTATAAATCAGAGACCTTCAAAGATACACCTAATAGTAAAATAATACAATTATATTTTTAATATGCACAGGTAATAAAATAATCATATACATCTAATGCTAAAATTTAAAATCACAACTATACAAAGGGCCAGTCAGGATGACTTCAAGGCTTTATCACAGTTGAGATCAATTTTACTACCATTTCTGTAGTCCTTCTGTCATTCCCCAAAAGAATATTCAAAAGATTATAGTAAGCAGAGTACTCTGAAAGGTGCCCATGAGAGGAGCTGTCGTGTTAATTCGTAACTGAGCATATGGCTCACAATAAAACAAAAAGTGTGCCATAGATTGTATTTTTGTATTGTATTTTTCAGAAGCAGAGGTCTCAAGGAGTTATACGGTAGAGTCTTAAGCTAACATGCAGCCCAGTTCTACACGGAAGACTGCAGTCTTCTTTGGAAGTAAGTTCTGCTGAAATGAAATGGAATTATACAGAATAAACAAAGTCAAAATCAGATTTCTGGGGTTTTTTTTACTATTATGACAAGCCTTGGTGAGTTATTTTGAACCATTTTCATGCTACTATACATAAATATTTTAAATTGGTTGCTGGAAGGAATAGAGGCTCTGTTCTTATAGAAAATGTAACTGACATTTGGAATATGGAATATTCGTGCAGCTGCAAGAATCACAGTTTTCTGAGTCATCTGGGCTTATTCAAGCCAAGCAAAAACGATAACTAAAATACACTGGACAATAATCTGGGAACAATATATTCCAGCTCTTATACTGTTAAATGGAGAACACATTTCAATCTTTAATATCTTAACTTAAAACTTTTGTTCAGTGGTCCTATTATACCAGGAGATATTTGGCCTGATCCAGTGCAAGGATAAACCTTCCTAGACCTATTGATTTCAGATTCAGGTGGGTAGCCATGTTGGTCTGAAGCAGCAATAATCGCCCAGTTACTCTAACTAACTGGCCTCTAACTAGCCCTTCCAGACAACTAACCCTCCCCCAATATGTTATGGCTGAAGAAGTTTTGTTTCACTGTATCCAAAGAGGTGTGCATGCACACAAAAGCTTATACCTTGAATAAAACTTTGTTGGTGCCACTGGACTCAGACTTTTTTCTATTGATTTCAGTAAACTGAAAACATCTGTAACTGTATAAGGACTGGGCTGCACGAACTTATCAGGTGAAGTTTATCCTGGCGTGGAGATAAAATACGGTGTGATAGGCTACTACTACCACTAAAAACAAAAGACCATGCAAGAAGAAGTCCCACCAAGTTTTACTGCCTGTGGCATTCCACTAGTTTTATGTATTTGTGTGTGTACAAGGCCAATCTTTAGATTCCAAATTAGTTTACTTTTTATTTATGGCCCCCTTTCAAAGTATTAGCTTAGACTTGGTTTAGGCATCCAGAAGCAAACCACAATCTAACTACAATGGACACAAAACAGTGTGAAAGCTTCTGAGTTCAAAAGAACTTTTCCTCAGGCTGGATGCTGTGTGGTAAAAAAATAAGGAGGGTGTGTGTGTGATAGGATAAATGAAAGAATGAGACGGATCAGCTTTGAAGATTCCATAGAGACAGAAAGACACAGAGAGAGAGAGACTTAAAGACTTTAAAGAGGATGTTCAAAGGGTCAGAACTGGTGTTTATATGTTGGAAACATTCTCCATGGTCTTATCTTTTAAAAGAAGTAATAGGGGGAGCCTCTACCTGATTTATCTGCTTTATCTGTGGGGAAAGGGGGCTTTTCAGTCTTGAAGTAAGTGTTAAGCAGTACAGGCAACATCGTCAGTTTCACAGAGGGCTTGAAACAAGAGCTTCAAGGTGTGATATCCTCCTTGTCTTTCAGTTGGAATTCACATTCAAATGCTGATGTCAGTAATATAACTCAACTGTTGTTAATTGTTGCAACTTGCAACTATTATCAAAGCCAGTGAAGGAGGAGAGAACGTGTGCTGTGTGATACTGAAAGGACCTCTCTGTTCTATGCTGGAGTGTCCATTCACTAGGTTAGGTTAATTGGTCTGTTTTTAGGCGGGGTGCTCTGCTTTGAAAAGTACACTGCCTCAGGGGAAAGCGCCTAGCCCTTTCTGAAGTTGGCAGGCTTCCTATGGTGCAATGGCAGTGGGAAAATGCAAGTTATATGGGATGCTGAAAGACACTATGTTACCACCAGTTTTGGAAAAGCTTGAAATGTCCCCGCTGTTATGTTTGCATGGCTTGTCAAAGTGCTGAGCCAATAGAAAGGCTGGTGAATTGGGCTACCCCATTTGATTTTGGGACTTCTTCTATCTGTAAGATACTTGATACAAAACCAAGCCAAACAAATGGCAGAAACAATTGGGCCCTTCTGGAACAATTATTCTCTGTCCAAAGGTATTTGTTAGGGAGTGCTTGTTTCAGTGGACTCCCTCAGGGTTGGGAAATTCCTAGAGATTTGGAGGTGGGGCCTGGAGAGGATGGGGTTTAGGGAATGGAGGGCCTCATTGGGTTCAATGACATAGAGGCCACCCTTCAAAACAGCCAATTTCTCCAGGGGAACTGATTGATCTCTGTAGTCTGGAGATCATTTGTAATTCCAGGAGATCTCCACGCCCCAAAACTCCTGTTTTGTGGTGCATATGTGAGGGGGGCCTCTTTTGTGTAGGGGGAACCCTAGGACACTTAGAATTCAGAGAGGAGTTACACAGCGACATGCTATTAAAAAAAACAAATGAAGTTATAAATCAAGGCTTCCACCTCCACTTCTGCACCATGAGAGCAGTACAGATGCACAGTCTGAAACATCTGATCTCTCCTAGAATGTCCAATGCAATCCTAACAAGAGTTTCATCCTTTAAAAGCAGTTGACTTTAGTGGACTTAGAAAGGGGTAGCTCTGCTTAGGCCCTATACTTTTGCCTGCTATTTTAGTGTCAAATTTCTTCTTAAAATGAAAGACTTTGATTTTAGAATGCTCTTTTTCGATATAGGAAAGTCACTGAATCACATGTTGGGGCAGTAGCATCTGTTTGTTTTGTATTCCAGTGGGAAGCCATGTTGGTCTGAACCAACAGAACAAAGTTTGAGTCCAGTGGCACCTTTAAGACCAACAAAGTTTAATTCTGGGTATAAGCTTTCATGTGTATGCACACTTCTGATGTTCCAATGTTTTGTTTTTTCTTGCATTTCCACAGCAGTTCAGCAGCACAACAGAACTATTTAAAATTTATTTATTTACTCCATTTATATTACGGAGACTCAAGGCAGACTACAAGTAAAAATTAAACCCCTTCAAAATCAATTCCTTCTGTAAAACACACATATATAATACATATATATAAATATACAGTGTGTTGGCTTGAAAATGTTTCCATATATTGTGTTGCTGTAGTATTACATTTTGTTACAGTTGTGCCGTAGCACAACCATTTCACAGTTGCACAACAAGAAGACCCTCCCCACCAGGAAAAAAACCCCTTTAAAATAAACAGGCTGAGAATATTTTCTCTTTATTACATATATTGTGTATTCTCTCTCTCTCCATCTTGTCTTTTTCTCTTTCCTTCTCAGAATAGCAGTTCAGTTGTGACTGGAGCTGCTGTCTTTGTTTTCAGGTGGCCATTTTCCCCCAAGGCAAATATTCCATGTAGAAGACTTATCTCACTGGCAACAAATGAGTTCATAACTCACCTTTTGCATAAATTAATTTTTGAAATAGGAACTTTAAAACCTCTTAAAAGGCCTCTGGATTATTTGGGAATTTTTGACCATGTGAAGGGGGGGAAATACACTGAAAGTCTGTTTTGTGTATCCAAAATTTATGAACATTCACAATCAAGGCAAATGTTTAAAACTTCTACAAATCAGCTATTTTACTCTATATTTTCCTGAAATTCAGCCAGATTATACCCCTCTACAGGTATACCCATCTCATTAAATGTTTAGAGAGATGGGACAAATGGTCTTGATTTTTTTCAGGCATTATAATTATTGAATGTTGAAAAAATGTTTCTGTTCACTGTAAAGCCACTGTTGCATCTTTATAGTGAAAGTCAGTTATTGTTGTCCCATCATCTAAAAAGACAGAATTCAGGGCAGGATGATGTTACTGAAGAGATGAATACCCATGCCACTTAAGTCCTAGGAGGAAAAGTAAATGAATTGTAATTATGGATACAGTAGCCCTGTTGTTGTTTTTTATTGAAGATTTTACAATACAATAAAACAAACAAAGAGAAACGGAAAAAAAACCCCAACAATAACTTAACATCACCACATTCAGAGAACGATAAACAGCGCATAGATCATGTTAACTTACTAAACAAACATTGGTTAAACTCTATAAGCTTAATTGGACTCATTTCCTTTAAAAGTCAGAAGTAAAAAGTACAACCACAATTAATTAAATAACATTATCTTATATTTTGCAGCAACTATGCTTTCCCATTCAAAATTATCTAGCGATATTTTCCCTAATATAGGATTCCAGATATTTAGAGGGTTATAGAATTCACACTCGTTTTTGGTTACCGAGTTGTGTATTGAAAGATTTTCCGACATAAATATGTCCCAAATCTTATTGATCCACTGAGTAACTGTCGGTGGGTTTTTGTTTTTCCAATTTTTCGCTATTGTCGCTTTTGCCGCCATAACCAACAA
>NW_015160874.1:247968-301374 GCF_001447785.1 Gekko japonicus
ACCCCCTGACATCACCGGAAGTGTGTCATAAGGCCACACACCCCGCCCCCAACGGTCCCGGCCGCCACCGCCGGCCTTGCAGCTCCACTGCTGAGCCCCATGAGGGGCCCGGCGGTGGACCTGCAAGGCCGGCGGGAGTGCAAGGAAGCCCCGCGAAGGCCCTCCCTGGCCCCAGGCAGGCAGGGGTGGGGAGAGGCAGGGAGGAAGCAACTTACCCTTCTCCTGCCTCCTCCTGGCTGAATGAGGGCCGGAAGCGGGGCGGCCGGAAGCAGGGGGCGGGGCTTCGTCATGTGCCCCCCCGTACCTCACCCGGGGAAACTGCGATCCCCCGCGATCCCCCCCGAAATGACCTCTGGACACAGGTAACTTTAATGAAAATCAGTTACAATGGTTGTTTCTTTTCCAATGCAAACAACAGGGCAAGACTATTTTCCTCTATTCTATTTTCTCTAGTCTGTCATAACACAGAGTGATGCCAGTATCCATATATTATCAGTATGAATAGAATTCTGCCACACACATTGCCACACAGACCCAAGAGGTCAGATGTACATGGCATATGCTTCCAAGTGGCACTGACCCATTGCAAATGTATCAGCCCAGTGAGTCTGCATATCTGTGAAAAGTCCATTCCCAAAGCAAACTTCGAAAATGGAATTTGTTCCAGAAACCAATTGAATTTGCTAAATGAAACACCGCTGAGTAGATGCCAGTCACATAGAAGGAGATGCATTCTGTAACTGCTTCAGTTCAAATATTTTGTGTAAAGATGCTGACCTCCTAAGAAATCGGATATGTTCATTTTTCTTAGTGTTGCAGTTTCAGCTGCATCTTTCTCTATGATGATGCAGTTGTACAAAAACTGTTTGTGGCTGCAGAAATATGAGGAAGAACTGGGATAACCCCAAAACACCTGGAAGTGAGCAGAGTCATTTTCAGGCAGTTTTAAGGCCATATTTTTACAATACTCTCCCCCTCCCCTTCCAACTTCCAAATTGGAAAAGAACCAGTGATCTTTTAAAATATTTTAATGGTTCTTACAGTTGAAATCTCACTACTAATAATTGGGTTTCTGGTTATAATTTATGTGGATCCAAGGGCATAAAATACATTAATTTAGGCTGCTTCCACACTGGGTATTTGGGCTGGCTTGAATGCTAACTTCTACAAATGTGGGGGACTATGTGACTCAGGGGTGTAGACTTTCCAATTTCCCGGGGGGGGCTGGGGCTGGGCCAGAGGCATTGCTGTGCTAGGAGCAAGGGTGACTCCCGGGGGAGGCTGAGCACTTTCCTGAAAATTTCGGCGGGGGCTGAAGCCCCACCGCCCCCACGAAGATTACGCCTATGATGTGACTGGAATCCACGCAGTGGCGTTTCACTTGGGAAACAGTGTCGTGGTGCTTTCAGGCACCTTCTGCCCCCCCTCCCCTGGGCTTTTCTGTGGTCTTTCCTAAAAGTGCTATATTACAGTCTTTTCGAAAAGACTGCAGCACAGCTGGGTTGACCAGGCCCGTAGCCAGGATTTTATAATTCGGGGGGCCTTTAAATAAGTCAGGGGACACTGACGTCACAAAAATAAAAAATAAAAATTTTTAAAACTCACTTTTGCAGCGTTGACATACCCAATCGAAGCATTTCCTGAAGATCAGTAAGCAATATCATCAATATGAAAAAGGTACTCCTCCTACGCAGGGAAGCAAGCCACGCTTGGGGAAGGGGAGGCAGTGGGGAGTCCACTGGGTGGCTCAGAGAGTTGGTAGTCCTCCGGGTGGCCCAGAGAGCCAGGGCAACTCCTGGTGACCCTGTTCACAGAGCATTCAAGGCAGAAGATATGCATAGGTGATTTGCCGTCGCCTTCATCCACATAGCAACTCAAATCTTTCTTGGTGGTTTCCCATCCAAGTGCTAACCATGGCACACCTTGCTTAGCTCCCAAGCCCTGATGAGCTTGGGCCAAACTGGGCTGATTGGGCTTCTACTCAAAAGTAAGGCTCATGTTATCATTGGAAAGTGTCTTTGGGAATCTGGAATTGCAGCCTAAAATTCTCTTCCTTTTACTTGTATATGAAATGGTCTAAAGGAGGAGTACCTTTTTCATATTGATGATATTGCTTACTGATCTTCAGGAAATGCTTTGATTGGGTATGTCAACAAAAAAAAAGCATATTTGGGTTGGGGTCAATGCTCCCTCTAAGCCAGTGGTGGCGAACCTATGGTACGGGTGCCAGAGGTGGCACTCAGAGCCCTCTCTGTGGGCACGCGTGCCATTGCCGCAGCCGGGCCCAGACCATCATTAAAGTGTCGAATTCTCTGCCAAATAATTTTAAGTAAACGAAAGCATTTGGGATTGCTTTCCTTACTTTGTTTGGATCATCTTAAATTAATGTATGAGTTGTTTTTTCTAAAGTAAAACCTCAATATTCAGGTTAAATTGCCATGTTGGCACTTTGCGATAAATAAGTGGGTTTTGGGTCGCAGTTTGGGCACTCGGTCTCTAAAAGGTTCACCATCACTGCTCTAAGCTGTGGAGTTTTATGAGCAAAAATTCTACTTTGTAAGCCACTGACATTAAAGTTGTGAGCAAGCAATTTGGCTACTGCATAAATTAGTTTGCTCTGGAGCCATCCTTCCTGAGCTAAGGCAAAAATGTGTGAGCCGGAGGCTAAAAAACTGTGAGCTAGATCACACTAACTCAGCTTAGAGGAAACACTGGTTGGGGCGGAGCCACAGTGGAGCCTGCTGTTGGTAAGGGATTCGTGACTGCGCTCTTGGGGGGTCATAAGAACATAAGAGACGCCAATGTTGGATCAGGCCAAAGGCCCATCTAGTCCAACGCTCTGTCACACAGTGGCCAAAAATACCAGGTGCCATCAGGAGGTCTACCAGTGGGGCCAGGACACTAGAAGCCCTCCCACTGTTGGCTTATGGTTGGTTGGTTTTTATAGTCTGTTGGTTGGTTTTTATAGTCTGTTGTTGACATCCTCAACTCACTGCTGTGTCTGTTGCCTACCACACTACAGTAATTTGTCCCTATTAACCTAGTTTGTACAGTCACAATCCCCCCCCCCCAGTATCTGACTGGGGAATTTCAGATGACTTTCTCAAAAAGTACCAGCAACAAAGGGAGCTTGTAAAACAAGCACACAAATTGACATTCGTTGCAGACGGACAGTATGTTTGGCAGTGCCCTACTTTGTCACACCCAGAAGAGGCAAAAGCTAGCCAACATTGCACCAGGTGTAGTATGAGGCTTCTTATGGTAAAACAATTAAGTGCCATACTTGAAAACTCCAGGACAGCCAAATTGACTGTACACTCAAAACATGTTGAAAACACCCTATCTTGCTATGACAGCGTCTATGGCCAAATACAGCCGGCCAATGACTCAGTGATTGGGCTGTGCTGTAAAACCAGAGAGCTTGTCAAGCATCTGGCAGTCTGTAATCCATGGCTGGACATCTGCATTCAGGTTGGTAGGCAACAACTTGTGCAGACCTGAACTACTTCTTATTCTCTGCAGACTACACCCAAACAAACATGGGTATATACTAATGCATGTCTTGCGAACTGAACTAGAACTGAGCTAAACTGTTGAAAACATACCATTGTGTTGACTCTTACCTAACAGCACCATGAAGCTACGCTGTCCCAAATCTCATCTTCAAATCTGCCCAGCCCTTCTTGACCTTAAATTACACTACCCGGGCCTTTCTTAAAAATTGGTGCAGCAAATTTATTTATGCTACACAGGTAAGATGGCATGAACATGGAGAAAAGCTACACACCTGCTAAATAAAAATGTAGTATTCGTAATGCAAAATCCTGTTTGTAGTACCCATTAGTACAATGATTATTCTGTGAATGTGCTCCTAACTTGTACATCGGTAGTCCTTTTATTTATGGCAACACCCATGCTATGGAGTGGGATGAATATCTCTCTCATTTGATTAAAGGTATGCATTTTCCCTGTTTCCCCCCCTATCATTTCAAAACCATTGTCATTGCATTATTTGTTGTTTTCATTCCCAGTTGGTTTCAGTGATAATGATTTTGCTGCGTTCTCCAACAAATATGATGGATTTGAGACAAATAAGAGATTGATGGCTGGCTGGAAAGGAGATAGGGTTGCCAACTCCAGGTTGGGAAAGTCCTGGAGATTCGAGGGGTGGAGCCTGGAGAGTTTAGAGCAAATGTACCACCATCTCTGATGTTTTTATTTTCCATCCTACTAGGATGAAAGCTGGTACCCCTCACCATACTAGCCTTATCAAGGTCTCCCACTTCAGCTATGTAAACTATTTCAGTCCCCACACCCCTCCATACTTCAAAAAGTCCATCCTGGTTATCCATAAAAATCTTGATGTTGAATTGTTAGAGGTTGAAAGGTATATAACTTAACAGTCTAGCTAATGAGAAGACAGAGGTAGCATATCTTTCCTTGAATGCTGTATGACCTAAAAGTATAGAGGAAAGCTGATTTTATAATGAACAGAATGGCCTTACACACACCAATACATGGTAATAAGAATGGGATGGACAACCAAGAGGTTTATTTCAATGAGAAAGTGATGAACAAATAAGGGAGGCTTCTTGGAAGATACTGGTCATGCTGATCCCCATAAAAACAACCAAACAATTGGATAAGTAGAGAATGGAGCTGATGTAGGTAGAACCAGGAAAAAGCCAGACTTTCCTGTCCACATAGTCGTCAACCCCAGGTCTGTAGCTACAGTGAGGCATTTTGGGCCTGGCCCCCCGACTTCCTGCCAAGGTCCCCCAACTGCCATCCAGCCCTCACACACACACACACACACACACACACACACCCCGGTTCTCTGGGCCACCTGGAGGACTACCAACTCTCTGAGCCACCCAGTTTGGTGTAGTGGTTAAGTGCGCGGACTCTAATCTGGGAGAACCGGGTTTGATTCCCCACTCCTCCACTTGCACCTGCTGATGTGACCTTGGGTCAGTTACAAGCTCTGGCACAGCTGTCCTTGAAAAAGAGCAGTTTGTGTCAGAGTTCTCTCAGCCTCACCCACCTCACAGAGTGTCTGTTGTGGGGAGGGGAAGGGAAAGGAGTTTGTAAGCCGCTCTGAGACTCCAAGTGAAGGGCGGGGTATAAATCCAATCTCTTCTTCTTCTTCTCTTCAGTGGACTCCCCACTGCCTCCCCTTCCCCAAGCGTGGCTGGCTTCTTTGCATAGGCAGGCAAAGTGCGGATGCTGCAAAAGTGAGTTTTTAATTATTTTATTTTATTTTGTGACATCAGTACCCCCTGACTTATTTAAAGGTCCCCCCAAATTATAAAATCCTGGCTACTAGCCTGCAATGGCATGATGTGTTTTTTAGTAGACCTGCTGAAAATTGCTCCCCTACTGTGCGGAAAAGCTAGTATGGTTTAACATTTTAATACTAGTTTTTATCGGTTTTGCTAGGACATGTTCATAATGATTGAACTTTTTAAAGAGAGTATGCATAATAAATATTTTCAACAATTAATTTAATGAATGCCAGTCTCTTCTACTGCCCATTAATGTTTAAATAGCTTTCGAAAACCACAATTGTTCCCCTAACTTGCCCTGGACAAGTTATCAACTAAAGCTTTGGTTGATTAATTGATTACATTTTGACATAAATATTTCTCTTTTACATATAGCCATAAAACACAAGAACAGATCCACTGCTCTGCATCCACAGCTCACTTGATCCAACTGCATTCATGTAGCAAAGGAATCTGCTTTGGTTTTGGTTCAGACTTGCCCATTCTGTTTCTTCCCTCCCTGGTATTTTCCATTTGGGAGAAGGGTTGTTTGTTGTTGTTGTTATTGCATATTTTGTTTCTGGGGGTTGCTTTGTTTTTTCTGATTTTCTATCTGTTCTTCTCTGTCTCCATCCTCATCTCCTCACCAATTTTTTTCAAATGGAATGTTGCATGATGAGTTGTATAACCTATTATTATGATTTGAAAATTCAGAAAACCATTGGAATATGTTTCTGTGAAAGGGACATGCTAATCTGTTGAAATGGTGTATAATAATAATGAAACAAGTCTACAGCAAATAATTGGTTCATTAAGTTAAATCAATACATGAAATTCAGCCTCTATTCTTTAGTCCCAGTTTAGGATTTTGAAGGTCACAGTGGTGCTTTGAAATGAAAATGATGACTGGAAGAATTTCTTTTCTATGCTAATCTGAAAGTTGCATTAATTTTTGTCATATCTAGGCCTAAATTGAGGAATGAGAGGAAGGTTATTTTAACTGCAGCATGTGTGGGAGGGAGATGTTGAATAACATAGCAAAGGTGATCTTTAAAGAAGTAAGCCTATGGACAATTTATTACCTGAAAAAAATTAGGGATGTCATGTGATAGAATAATTTGATTTTTTAAAAACAGCAGATTACTCAACACATAGCTGTAAGAACTGAAGGTGTTAAGCACATTCATTAAAAGGCATGCCTCTTCCCTCTCTTAAGCTAAGAATGCTTTATCTATTTTTTCCCTCTACAAACAACTTTAAAAAAATTAAATTCTTACTGTTGGTATAAAACGCACCTGTCCATTTGTTACAGACCCTTACCTCCCAAAAAATCTATTAACATCATCAATTAATAGCTATTGCTAAACTGTAAGTTTAGAGGCCTTTGATTGCTGAAAAATTCCACCCCTCAAAATTGCCTTCTGAAATGTTCTGGAGCTTGAGCAGACTAATTTCCCATACCCCCTTTCTTATGTAACTGATACTCAGCTGCTCAACTTTCTACCCCTTCTGGAGCACATTTTGTCATCTAGTGGCTTATGTTTTAAGTCATTTCATTGCTCCACCCAACAGCATATATCCCCAAAGTTCTACACATAAGTGCCATCAAGTCACAACTAAGTAACGGCAACCCCAGCCAGGGGCTTTCAAGGCTAGTGAGAACCAGAGGTGGTTTGCCTTCCTCTGCAGAGTCTTCTTGATGGTCTCCCATCAATGTACCGACCCAGTGTAGCTTTTGAGATATGATGAAATTGGGCCATACCATGCAGCTTTCCCTCCCATCACGCTATTCAAATTCATCACTCAGTTCTGTTTCTAGCAGGAATGGGATCTCTCAAGTCATTAACAGTGGG
Source organism: Gekko japonicus (assembly GCF_001447785.1). Taxonomy (NCBI): domain Eukaryota; kingdom Metazoa; phylum Chordata; class Lepidosauria; order Squamata; family Gekkonidae; genus Gekko; species Gekko japonicus. The sequence continues at coordinate 255,086 of NW_015160874.1, forward strand.
GTATTGGGAGGTAAGGGATGACAGGGATGCCTTCTATGAATGATCTTGTTGTCCTAGTGTCTGTGCCCCCTTGCCCTGCAAAAGTTATTCTTTGGCCAGTTTTCCTACTCCTTCACATGTGATCTTTTGTCTGAAAGAGGTTGTGGCTGGGAAATACGATCAGGATTCCTTCTGTCAAGTGAGCTGCAGAGAGGTCTAAGTGATACAGTTGTAATAGCCATCCTTCCTGCCTTGTATATTCACTTGTCAAAAGGGAGTGTTCTTGAGGAGGGGATTTGAGCTTCTATTTGTGGTTGTCATGGGCCAGCCAGCTTCCACCTCCTCAGAGGAGGAAGAATCTGAAGAATCAGGCCCCACACTAACAGAATCCCCACCTGAGCAGATGGATCCAGCAGCAGACCCAATGAGGGAAGAATTGGGAAGCAAGAACACTTCCTAGCCATGGCCAAGTTGCTTGATCTTCCAGGAGAAGAAAGAGATGCTACTAGGGTTGCCAGGTCCCTACCTTCTGCCAGCGGGGGGATCGAGCGCCTGTCTGGGAACTTCTGGTGATGTCATTGTGCTAGGCACATCGCCAGGAGGTGCTCTAGCATTCGGCCAGAAACTCTATGGTACCATCGAGTTTTTAGGCCGAGTGCTAGAGTGTCCCCCCGGCAATGTGCCCAGCACTTTGGGGGTGGGGTTACCCCTGCTGTCCAGCTCCAGGCCAGTGGATCAGGGGGCCCTAAAGCGGGCAAACCTGGGAGACCCCACCGCCTGGGAGAATGGCAAGCCTAGATGCCACAGAGGCCAGCTTACCTGCCAGCATCTCCTGATCCAGCAGAGAGGAGGAGGAAGAAGAAGAAAAGAGTGCTTGGTGGCTCAGGAGAGATGACAGAGCACCCGCTTGGCTTCTCAGCAACAGTCAGTGTTAGATCTGGAAGCAGAGTCCTTGCAGGACCAGGACAGTAAAAGACCTGCACCTGTAGGAAGGTGAAGACAACTGCCTGGCCCATGGAGGATGAGTCAGCAAAAGGTGCAGATAAAAAGAACACGCTGAGCAAGGCTTACTGTGGAAGCAGCCTTGCTGCCTCCCCTGTGTGCTGACCTTTTTATCAAACAGAGCTCTACCCTGTCCCTTCTGCCTTTTACCTTGGTCTTTTGTAATCTGTGCTTGCTCCTGAAGCCTGGGACCTAGACTCTGTATCCTGCACCTGTTCCCAAGCCTTGGAACCAAACTCCTGGACCCTTAACCCGACTCCAGACCAGTTTGTATACCTTGTTCCTGTGTATTTCTGTACTTGTTGTCATTGTATTTGTGTATCCCAGAAACCCCAGGTACAGCAACAACTCCAGGTTTAACCATGAATGTGACAGTGGCACTCCCAAGAGTGTGGAAGTTACAAGGCTCCTTCTGGGTGCGTCATGGTCCTCTCTACAGTGGAAAGTGCTTTGTTCCAAGTACTTGTTCCCTGGTTTAGCTCTGCATTCCTTATTGTTATTAAATTTTAGTATTAGATGAAGGAATAGCTGCTCAAGGGTCCTACCTCCCTTTGTGTAGCCCTTGTAATATCACTTTATGCCAGCCATGTCAACGTGCTATTTGCATACATTACTGGATATTGCACTGTTGATGCTGTATAGCAATCATTTCCAACACAATCTGACTTGTCTACACAGGAAAATCCAGTTGTCAATGACTGCAATTGTGTACTGATAGGGCAATACCCAAAGATGTGTGGATGCAGCTTTGATTATTTCAGTTTAACAAAGAACCCATTATTGGTAGCTGAGCTTTCTATGAACCCAGTGTCTTCTCCCTTATCTGTGGAAGAAGAAATGTATTAACAGGAAGAACACAATCCATGTGACACTTATGAAATTAAGCTTCATTGCTGCTCTGTCACATCTGGGAACTTGGGTTTTGTTTTGCTTTTTTAAAAATCCAATTAGTTCTAACTGAGCTAACTATAGTGGTCCTAAATCATTCCCTAGAGTACTATTACATCAGATAAGGAAGTAATGCAATTACCACCACAAATGGTTTTGTAGAAAGTTTGACAGCAGTGGTAGTTTCATCCAGGAGGAAGACAGAACGGGGATCTAGACTTTCTGCTAAAGAAAAGCAAAATCATTCATACAACCCCCTCCCTCCCCAGTCTTTCATAATTATATATTATCCTGAGCAGGAAAAGTATCACAAGTCTGAAGATCTACAGTGTTGTGATTTGTTGTTTACCATAGGAATAATGCAGCCAACCCTCACCCCCAAGAGTTTAGAAATCCCCTGATTTCAATGGGAAATATGTCAGCCTTAGAGATGTATATTTGGGGCCATATTATGTCCTGTGTTTTTGATGATGTTGTATTTGCTTTACTTGAGTTGTAAATGACTTTGAATATGGGTCTGAAGAATATTTTTTAACATACATATGTACATTCTAATTTATCCCTTTAAAAATCTGGCATGCTGCTCTACCTTTAATAGCAGTCCTGTACGCAAGCAGTCCAGCACAGAGAAATTTGCTGGCAGGGAGACAAAGGCTGTATTCAGATTGATATCATAGACAACTGCATTTAGGCCAAAGTGTGTCTGCATGTGTTCCTCACCCCCCCCACCCCAATCTTTATTGTGCAAAGAAACACAGTTAATAAGGAACTTCCATTACCTGTGACAGAATAAATAAAGGCACACACACGTTAAACAGTTTTTGCAGCATTTAAAAGGATGCTAAATCCACCGTGGTTTGGCCTCTTGGTTAGAAAGAGTAAAACTAACTCCACTTAAAGTAGGCTTGCCAAGTCCCCCAGGGGGGTGGGGAAACCCCCGCCCCAGAGGCCCGTTCCCCGCCGGTGGATCGGTCCCCGGGGGGAACCCCACCCCAAACTATGTGACGTGCACGTCACCCGGAAGTGATGCAACCACGCCGGGCACGCTGGGGGCAACTAGGGGACGTGGCTGCGGCACACGTGCACTTCAGGAGCGAGCCGGGAGTCCACCCGCTGCAGCAACAGGTAGGACTTGGCAATCCTAACTTAAACTGTGCACTTGCATTTGTATATCACGGATAGCTAGAACTGGTTTTTAACTACAATTCTCTGTGAGAGAAGGGAAGAGCGACGAGTGAGGCTAAAAGATATGACGCTGGACGATGAGCCCCTCAGGTCAGAAGGTGTCCAATATGCTACTGGGGAAGAGCACAGGGCAAGTACAAGTAACCCCAGAAAAAGTGAAGCAGCTGGGCCAAAGCCAAAAGGACCCTCAGCTGTGGATGTGTCTGATGGTGAAAGGAAAGTCTGATGCTGCAAAAAGCAGTACTGCATAGGAACCTGGAATGTAGGATCTATGAATCCAGGTAAGTTGGATGTGGTCAAAATGAGATGGCAAGACTAAATATCAACATCTGGGGAATCAGTGAACTAAAGTGGATGGGAATGGGCGGATTTAACTCAGAAGACCATTATATCTACTACTGTGGCTAAGAATCCCATAGAAAAAATGGCATGGCCTTTATAGTCAACAAGAGAGTGTGAAAGGCAGTAATGGGATACAATCTCAAAAATGACAAAATGATCTCAGTCCAAATCCAAGGCAAACCATTCAACATCACAGTAATCCAAGTCTATGCCCAAACCACTGACGCAAAAGAGGCTGAAGTGAACCGGTTCTATGAAGACCTACAACACCTCCTAGAACACCAAAAAAAAGATGTAATTATCATCATAGGGGACTAGAATACTAAAGTAGGAAGTCAAAAGGTAACCGGAATAACGGACAAGTTTGGCCTTGGAGAACAAAATGAAGCCAGGCAAAGGCTAACAGAGTTTTGTCAAGAGAACACACTGGTTATAGCGAACACCATCTTCCAGCAACCTAAGAGGCGACTCTACACATGGACATCACCAGATGGGCAACACCAAAATCAGACTGATTATATCATTTGCAGTCAAAGATGGAGAAGCTCTATACAGTCAGTAAAAACAAGACCTGGAGCTGACTGTGGCTCAGATCATGAGCTACTCATTGCAAAATTCAGACTTAAACTGAAGAAAGTTGGGAAAACCACTAGGCCATTCAGGTTTGACCTAGGTCACATCCCTGATTAATATACAGTGGAGGTGAAGAATAGGTTTAACGGACTAGATCTGATAGACAGAGTGCCTGAAGAACTATGGATGGAGGTTCATGACATTGTACAGGAGGCAGCAACCAGCACCATCCCAAAGAAAAAGAAATGCAAGAAAGCAAAGTGGCTGTCTGATGAGGCTTTACAAATAGCTGAGGAAAGAAGGAAAGCGAAAGGCAAAGGCGAAAAGGAAAGATTTACCCAACTGAATGCAGATTTCCAGAGAACAGCAAGGAGAGATAAGGAGGCTTTCCTGAATGAACAATGCAACGTTAAAGAGGAAAACAATAGAATGGGAAGGACTAGAGATCTCTTCAAGAAAACTGGAGAAATCAAGGGAACGTTCTGTGCAAAGCTGGCCATGCTGAAGGACAAAAACAGGAAGGACCTAACAGATGCAGAAGATATTAGGAAGAGATGGCAAGAATACACAGAAGAACTATACAAGAAGGACCTCAATGTCCTTGACAACCACGATGGTGTGATCACTGACCTCGAGCCAGACATCCTGGAGTGCGAAGTCAAATGAGCCTTAGAAAGCATTACTAACAACAAAGCTAGTGGAGGTGATGGTATCCCAGCTGAGCTATTCAAAGTCTTAAAAGATGATGCTGTTAAAGTGCTGCACTCAATATGCCAGCAAATTTGGAAAACACAACAGTGGCCACAGGATTGGAAAAGATCAGTTTACATTCCAATCCCAAAGAAGGGCAATGACAAGGAATGTTCAAACTATTGTACAATTACACTCATTTCACACGCTAGCAAGGTCATGCTCAAGACCGTACAAGCTTAGCTTCTGCAGTACGTGGATAGAGAACTGCCAGAAGTACAAGCTGGGTTTTGAAGAGGTAGAGGAACTAGTGATCAAATTGCCAACGTTCACTGGATTATGGAGAAAGCAAGGGAGTACCCCCCCAAAAATCCCTTCTGCTTCATTGACTATGCTAAAAGCCTTTGATTGTGTGGATCTCAAGAAACTATGGCAAGCCATTAAAGAGATGAGAATACCAGACCACCTCACATGTGTTCTGAGAAACCTGTATAAGCAACAGTTAGAACCGGATATGGAACAATGGATTGGTTTAGCATAGGAAAAGGAGTACAACAAGGATGTATATTGTCACCCTGCTTATTTAATTTATATGCAGAGTACATTGAGCGAAATGCCAGCCTGGATGAATCACTAGCCGGAATTAAGATTGCTGGGGAAAACATCAACAGCCTCAGATATGCAGACGATACCACTCTAATGGAAAAAGTGAAGTGGACCTAAAGAGCCTCTTGCTAGATGTGAAAGAGGAGAGCACAAAGGTTGGCTTGAAACTCAACATCAAAAAAACTAAGGTCATGGCATCCAGCCCCACCACTCCTTGGCAAATAGAAGGAGAAGTTATGGAAGCAGTGGCAGAATTTACATTCCTGGGATCCAAGATCACTGCAGACGGTAACTGCAGCCATGAAATTAAAAGACACCTGCTCCTTGGAAGGAAAGCTATGGCAAACCTAGACAGCATAATAAAAAGTAGAGACATCACCCTGCCAACAAAAGTCCATATGGTAAAAGCAATGGTATTCCCAGTAGTAATGTATGGCTGCGAGAGTTGGACCACAAGGAAGGCTGAGCGCCGAAGACTAGATACTTTCGAATTACGGTGCTGGAGAAGACTCTCGAGAGTCCCTTGGACTGCAAGGAGATCAAATCAGTCAATCCTAACAGAAATCAACCCCGACTGTTCCCTGGCAGGCCTGATACTGAGCTGAAGCTCAAATCCTTTGGCCACCAAATTAGAAGGGAGCACTCACTGGAGAAGACCCTGATGCTGGGAAAGACTGAAGGTAAAACAAGAAGGGGACGGCGAAGGATGAGATGGTTAAACACTGTTATTGATGCAACAAAAATGAAATTAAGCAAATCCCGGAGGAAGATGGAAGACAGGAGGGCCTGGCATGATGTGGTCCATGGAGTCGCAAAGAGCCAGACTTGACTGTGCAACTGAACAACAACAATAGCTTATGTTGATAATGGAGGAGAGACAGTCCAAGTAGTGGATAGGATACTGATCAAAATAAAAGAGAACCACAGAATATGTTGACTGCCATGATGGATGCAGTTTTTTGGAACTGCTTCTTTGGAAAATTTCCTAGTATGCATCCATTGCCTTTGGCTGTAACAAATAATCTCTCCTTGCTCACCATGTCATCTAATTGAACATTCCATGAACTGGGAAGGGAGGGAAATTTTCAGTTTCCCTCACTGTTCAATTTAAGCTGGCATCCAAGTTTGTGCACTCAAAAGTTTTTTTTTCTTTAATTCCTTTTCAGTTGACTTTTTCCATGTATGTACTTTTAATGAAAATACAGATTCACTGGATGCTTATTAAGATGGAGTGGAGTGGTATTCTACAATTTCGAGACTGAATTTGGCATAATTTCAAACTCCACTGGTTAAGTTCACAGTCACTGAAACACTATTACCGTATGTATTGGGGGGGGGGGTTTTAAAGCTTCCAAAACTGTAATTCTAAATTAGAAAATTAACATATATTCTAAGATGTTTCCTATCCCTGAGAAAGAATATATTCAGCCTGTTCTGAAACAATCTACCAAAGAAACACAGAAAGAAAAAGAGAGAAGAGACTTTAAAAAACAAAACAAAAAAACCCCCCAAAGACGAACACTTCCAAAAGGTCATTGGGTATTTACTTTTGCAAGTATTTGTGGTTCACAAAATGGGAAATACAAAGTAATAAGATGGCAGGTTTCTGTCATGCTGCCCCACCTTGCTACCTGATGACAGAAGGGAGCTCCAGCATAATAAGGCTGGTTTAAGAGTGACTAACTGGACCCCGCCCTGAGAAGAAGGTGAAAGTAGCCCTGGGCCAGAGAAAGGCAGAGTGCACAACGAGAGTCAAGTTTCACAGTGAAACCAAGTCTCTGAAGTTTGATTTGGTCCATGAAGTTAACAATTGCCTGTGATATTTTACCCCCAAAAATGCTATACAGAAATAACTCTTCTTATTACAGTAAAGAAGAACTCAGCAAAGAAACAAGATTTCTCTCAGGTACCTAGGTTTGCTGGTTAGATCTCATTAATGCTAAATGGATTTTGTGTTAACATTTGGCAACCGTGTGTTTAATTTTAGGAGGTGGAGAAAATGAGGTGGCATTCCAAATAGGACTGATGAGCTCCAGAGTGACTATGGTCTGGCCAAACAGCACTGTGTTATTTACTTCAGATGTATTGTAGCAATTTCATTTTCCGTTCAGTTTTTTTTCCTCCTTGTCAGCTCGGAAGAGGTTTCTTCAGCTCTCAGTAAAGCCCCCTAATGGAGACTCCAAAAACAAAAGGCATGTACTCTGTTGTATGAATACCAACTAGGATAACACAAAATAGTATAATTCCTGAGTCTGCAACAGTGACATAAACCAGGAGTTTATATTATAGCATAATTGCACAATGGAAAATATTTTGTTAATATTTAAGGTGCCACTGGATTCATCTTTTATTTCACAACATAGTGTACAAGCTTTCAGGTTCTCCAGAACCTGCCATCAGGCTGGCTGTTACATTGGTTTTAATAAAAGGTATTACGTGTTTTTGTTTTGGAATTTTGCTACGGAGCAGCATGACTTCAGAGACACCATTTGTCTAGTGGAAAGTACTTATCACTATAAATGTTGTCTACTTTGTCTCTAAGGCATAGGCTACCTTGCAGCATCTCTCTCATTTTTATGAATCTTTGCTGTACCTACAATGGTAATGGAACTGCTGTTTTTATTGTTTTCAGTATTATTTGTATGTACATATTATAGTGTTTATGAGAATGTATGACTTCTTGTTAACCACCCTGAGCCCCAACTGGGGGTGGGGGACCAGCATATAAATCAAATAAATAATTAAATAATAATAATAACTAATTGGGGGAAATCAAGGTCTATTAATTCTAACTGCAGAGCTCCTGACTGCTTGCGCTCTTTACCAGTAAACTTATGATTTGGGAGGGAGGCACTCCCTTGCGTCCCCTTCCCAGGCAGCGAGCCGTGGCCAAAGTCCCACTCCGCTAACTATAAAAGGTAGGGTTTTTGGAGCAAACAGAGTGAGGAGGGGGGATGTGGGGAAACAGTCACTCTGCCCATTCCTTCCACAAATATTTTATTTTCACTGGACCCAAACCAAAACTGCCACTCCTCTGGTTCTTTTAGTTGTAGTGCTACAAAGGAAAACGGGCAGGAAATACTCTACCCCACTTGCTCAGTAGAACCTCAGGCTGCTGTAACAGGGTGCGCACTTGAGATGTAATTAAAATTTAATTTGGGTAAAAGTTATCACATAAAAAAGGGAATTCTTCTTCTGTCAGTACTCTTTCAGTATTCTTTCAAAGGGCATTCGGTACTATGTTAGGGTTACTATTGATTTTTTTTCTGTTCAATCTGAAGGTTGGATTGTTTTGATTTTTTTTATTATTACTGCAGATTGTTTGTGCTCATTTTAATTAGTTGTTGTAAGGTGCTTCAAACTTGAAGAAAAGTGCCCTATGCATTTTAAAATGAAACAATTTTGGCCTTGTAGAGCTACTATTGTCCCTGGATCACCTGGTCAAGAATGCTGACTGACCGAAGGCTTCCTGTTACTCACTGGTGGTGTCTCTTAGCTTACCATTTTGCAATATAAAAGGCATTTCTGCGGCTCAGCACTTTGCCAATGCTTGATTCAACTAAGGGAGATAATAATCCGTATAACATCATTTCCCATTAATTATTGTTAGTTTATTATGGGAAATGTCCATCATCTTATGACCATTGGAAGCTTTTGGAAATAGCACTTGCGGGACAACTAAAAAAACCCTCTAAATATCTGTTTTATTTAAGTTGCCAAATACCTCTAGAAGAAATCACTAGGTCTACTAGGAGCAGGGAGTCATGCATATTTTATTACTGTAGAACACCATGTACATGAACTGTACTCTATAATTAAATCATTGCTAGGTGAAGCAGTGTCGCCATGTTATGTTTATGGATGTGCTTTTTCAGAAAGCCCAAAAAGACCCACAGTAGGTAATCCTGACCTGAGGCCAGTAAGATAAAGCTTTTATTTATTGATGGATTACTTTGCTCACAGTTTATTTATATGATAGGCTGCTGAGTGGTGAGCAAACATGTGGAAGCGGGAGAAACTAGGGCTCCCATTGGCCTGCATGTACGTGAAATGCTGCTGATTGCACTAATACATGAACAATAACCCGGTGAACAGGCTAGAGCTGCTTGTGAACAGCCAAACAGCCCATAAACAATCAGCTGCCCTCTTGCAGCTGGCAAGCAGAACATGAGCTGTACTGGTGGGTATTTGAGCATCTCTAACCTGTATTCATTCTAAGAATTGCTGCCAGCCTGCACCTAACTAACTGAGACCCTATTGTTTAAGGGAACTTAGTCTATAATTAGACACAGAATTGGAACAGAAGATGCATTAGTGTAGCATCTACAGGCTAATTTCTGCTTAGGTTAAATCTTCCAAGTTATCAAGGTCTCCACGATTCCCACACCTTCTCAAGTTTGCCTTTGGATATCACAGCTATAATTGTCATATATCAACTGAATATCCTGGGATGCAATTCAAAATTGCTATAAAAGGTAACAGCACCTTCATGTAGTCGTTTCTTTAAAAGGACGTGTCATCCCCAACAAATTATTTCCCCTGAACCGAGGAATGCCAAGTGACTCAGACTTTGACAGTCATCGCATTTTTTGCTTTTGAGAAGCTTCATTTTGGCTGCTGTCAGCACAGCTTTCTGCTCCTTCCATTTCCTGGTACTGCTGAGAAGCCTGATCAGCCCCAAGGTGTCTAATATGATGACACATTGTCCCAATGAGCTGGCTAGATTCAGAGTGATTATTGCTTAACCTGGTCCCACATTACCAGACATTGCAATGACCATGATGTTTGTAGCTCTCTCACACTCTAGTCCAAAACATGTTTGACCAGATGCAAGTTCTAGTAATATAAATAGGATTTACGCCCAGACTAGGTTGCATAAGAGTGTCTAGTGTCTTTCTGAACACACCTTATGGGGAATCCACAACATGTTTCATCAGAATATGTTATAAGCACAGAGGCTGAGGACAGCAATGGTTGACATCAAGCCTGGCCCCCTCTATCATTTATCTTTCCGCCCCTCCAAGGGGTAGGATACAAACATTTATTCATCTTTCCACCCCTCCAAGGAGTAGGATACAAACGTTTTATTTATTTATTTTTGTATTTCTATACCATCCTCCCCTGGAGGGCTCAGGGCAGTATACAACATAGTTGAAGACACAGGCTGATTTTGCACTAGCGCTGCCTCGCTGTTGCGCCGCTGTTTGCCCCGGTTCTATTGGTCAATTTCACAGCCGAAGCTGCGCGGCTGGTTTTGACCCGCGGCTTCACCTGATTTCCCCCGCAGTATTGTGATCCTGTTTTTTGAGGATCAACGAAACTGCAGAGGAAATCGGGCGAAGCCACGGGTCAAAATCAGCCGTGTGGCTTCAGGTGTGAAATTGACCAATAGAACCGGGGCAAACGGCGGCACAACAGCGAGGCAGCTCTAGTGCGAACTCAGCCACAGTTTCACAGGCATATATAAAATTTAGTCTAAAACCCATTTAAATTAAATCTTAAGAACATTCTGATGGTGTAAGTAATTATTAATTTCTCTTATGGGGGGCAGGTTCAGGGCCAGATATGATGGTAAACTGTTGCTATCCTTGACCATAGACCTGGTAGAACATCTCTGTTTTACAAGCCCTGCGGAACTGTCTCAAGTCCCACAGGGCATGGATGTCACCAGTACACCAGGCAGGAACCAGGGACGAAAAGGTCCTGGCTGTAGTGGAGGGAAGCTGGATGTCTTTTGGGCCAGGGACCACCAGTAGATTCAGAACTTCTGAGCACAAGGCTCTCCGGGGGATATAGCAGGAGAGGTGGTCCCACAGGAATGCTGGTCTCCAACCGTGTAGAGCTTTATAAAGCTTTTACATATGGGAGCAGTGGCGCAGGCAGCTAATGCCTGCAGTAACAACACTAGCGAACAGCCGTTACGACTGTTCGAGACCACCGTGGCTGGGGTGAGCTCCCGGCCCTAGTCCCAGCTCCCGCCCCCCCAGCGGCTCGAAAGTGTACTCACGAGTAGACAAATGAGTACCTGCCATAGGTGGCAGGGGGCACCCACCTCCTGACGGTGTGTGCCAGGAGTACGGCGGTGGCAGTACTGACGGCGGTGGAGTAATAGCGGCAGCAGAGACGATCGGAGGATGTGACGACGGTTGGAGGCTGAGCTGTGATGACGCGATGACGCAGAAGACGCAGCACGGCAGAGCCTGAGTGACAGTGGCCGAGCTGCAGTCGGAGCAGCCGCGCGCCAGAAGGACACCAGCCGAAGCCTGCCGAGGATGCCGTCGGTCCATCCGATGCGCCGGAAGTAACATCAGAGCCCGCCCGCCCGGAGAGAACAGCAACAGAACGTACGCCGCTGGGTGCCGGTAGGTAGCCCCTTCCCAAAAATGAATTGTGGCCCTAGATTAGGATTAATTGGTGTGTGTGTGTGGGTGTGTGTGTGTATACACACACACACACACACACACCCTCTGTAAACCGCTCTGAGACCCTTCGGGGTCAAGGGCGGTATAGAAATCGAAACTATAAATAAATAAATAAATAAAGGTCAAAACCAGAACCCTGAAGCTGATCCCGGTACTCTACTTGGAGCCAATACAGCTGGCAAAGCACCGGCTGGATATGTGCTGTTGCTGGGGTCCCTGTAAGCACCCGTGCCGCTGCATTTTGTACAAGCTGTAATTTCCAGGTCAGCTTCAAGGGTAGCCCCACGTAGATTGAGTTGCAGTAATCCATCCTAGAGGTGACCAGTGCATGGATTACTGTGGCTAGGTTGGGGCAGGAGAGGTAGGGGACCAGTTGCCTGACTTGGCGCAGTTGTAAGAATACTAGTCTGGCAACCTTTGTGATCTGGGCCTCCATAGATAGGGAGACATCCAGAACCACACCCAGGCTCTTGATGGTGCCGGTGTTAAAGGCATGCTGTCAAGAGCCAGGAACTGGTACCCTGATCTTGGATGCCACCCCCCACCCCCAGCCATAGAACCTCCATCTTCGAAGGATTCAGTCTCAGATGACTCTGCTTCAACCATCCAACCATCTGGAACAGTTTGGTTGTTGTTGTTTTAAATTTTAACTTGTTTTGTATGACTGTATTTATTGGAATGAAATTGTGTATTTATTGAATTGTTGTGAACCTCCCTGAGCCCTATTGGGGAGAGCGGTCTAGAAATCAAATAAATAAATACATTTTGGACTTTTCTGTGTTGTCATATTGTATTTTTTCCCAGCCTTCATAACAATATATCTAATGCCAGCAGGTCGTGATATCGATGGAAGCAATACCATACCACACATCGAAATTAATAAGGTTCTCACGGGATACGTGAGCCCACAGCTCTGCAGAGAGTGAACTCAAGCCTACAAAAAGAAGCACAGACCTATCTTCTTGGTTATGCAACTCTGTAAAACACTATGTGCACTGATATTCATTCTCCCTATTCCTCTTTCAGTATAAGACAAAATTAAACACAACATTGAATTACTACTAAATAAGGGGGAAACGATATTCTGAGTGACTCTAATCAGGCCTGATTCAGAAATAGACAGGCATTTAAGAAGCCCTAGGCATCTAGTTAGCTGTCTAGTATCAGATAATTTAACTCCTAGCCAGAGCAACGTTTTAGGTTTGTTCTGAGTATAGTACACAAGTGAATACTATTCGAGAAGCTCTGCTTCCTTTTCAAGCTTTTATTAAAACATAACTATTGTATTCTCACTATTGTCTACATCAACAAAACATACCACCTATTATTATAACATGGATAATTAAAGGAGAACAATTAAATAATTACATGAGTCCATAAAAGTTTCTTACCCCAAAACAAGGAGGTCACAGATAAGGGCCCCCTTCTGAGAAGAAACTCTTGATCAATTCAGTTTCCCACATTTATAGGATTTTAACATCATCTCCTAATAAGAGCTAACTGTCCCACTTGATAAGGGTGCACATTCTTGGCTAACTCATTAGCTTCTAAATTCAAAAACCATAGAAGGTTATCTGTTCTTTAAGCATTTTATTCAAATATATAAAACTGTTACTTCATGCTTGCTAATTTTATCTTAGCAAGGTCTATTTACAAGTTTCTCATACTTATGAATATATTTTGCCCCTCGACCACAAACCTGTCTTTGAACAATATTTCCATTTCTGTGAAGTTGGACATTCCTGCCATTCAGTACACCTAGGCCTCAACAAATTACAACTATTGATAATGGGTTAGACAGCTTCTAATCGACATAAGGGCATATAATTATGTTACTACTTTGTCTTCTTGTCCATCTCCAAGGCTATTCTGTTCTGGGTTTCTAAACTCCCTTCTTCGCATGCATCACTAAAAGGCCAGAGACATTTACTATTATATTTTTGGTAAAGTCCACCAACTGTTCCCCTATATTTCTGGCCATATATGGGACAACAGTTTTCCTGGTATTTAACCTCTTCCCCTTTTTGTTTTGTATAAAGAGCAAGATGAAATGTTTAATGTTACAATACATGATACAATATAAATATAACTTAGCCTCCAAATAAAACAAAACATTCAAAAAGTTTTCACAAAGCTTCCTTTTTCCAAGTCAGACCACTGGCCTTTCATGGTCAGTATTGTTTACTTTTACTTTCAGTAGCTCTCCAGGGTCTCAGGCAGAGGTCTTTCATATCACCTACCTTGTGATCCTTGTCACTGGAGATGCATGGGACTGGATATGAGACCTCCTGTATGCAAACTACATGCTGTATCACTGAGTTGTAGCCCCTCCTTGCAGGTACATACAGTGATGTGGTCATATGGGACAAAGTTATGACATTTGTTATTACTGATATTATGAACACTAACCCATCGATGTCCATTAGATGTATACAAGAACAGCCATATCATACTCCAAACAGCAACAGAAGTGCAATCAGGAAGAGGAACTACATTTTCCCAGCAGCACCAATTTGAGTTTATATGCTAGGAAAATTTAATTTCTAACTTCTGACAACAGTAAACAGCACTATTCTGAAGAAAGGCATTTGGAGATCTCTCACACTCTCAAACCACAACTCTTTGAAAGACTTGCTGAGTCACCGGGCAACTCACTTTTTTCTGACTGTAAGCCCCTGAGCAGTGCAAGGGACTCAGTTCTTATTAAATATTTTATAATGGTTTATGTAAATTTATAATACCATAACCAGATAATTGTTTAGAGGCTTCATTCCAACAATTTATCATGGAGCTGACTTCACAATATTTGGGGTCACAATCCAAAAACAGCAATGCACACTTTAAATCCTCTTGATGTCAGTGGGATTGTCACTCAATCTGAGCCTACCTTTGTTTTAAGTAAATCTCATCATTTTCAGTGGGACTTACTTCCATGTAAGTGAGTTTAGGACACAGCATTAATTATCATTATAGAACATTATCATATTAATTCTAGTTTTCTTAACAGCATGGCTGTGACTAGTACTAGAAATCCTCCAGCCACCTTTAAGTAAATCGCTGTTGTAAACATTTTACAGATTGGGAACTATGAGGGCTCAAACAGATAAGAATCTAAGACTTCCATTAAAGGAACTCCAAGCATTTTCCCCCCCTGTCTAAAACAGTTGTACAGGACCTACTTTGGACTGGGACCTTAGCATGAAAGGACAGGTATTTAAACCTTCCCTCCAGCACTGTTTTCCTCATCTGAAAAGACCATGTGGAGAAATATACAGGTGAGATATTGACTGTGGAAAAATTACTATCAGTGGATTTTTATTGGCAGAGCCAAGAGTTGAATCCAAGTTTAACTCTTGGCTCTGGATTTCTACCAAGGAACCCCAGCTTGAACACAACCATAATTTGTGACTTTAATAGGCAACTCAAGAAAACAGAAACAACAGGGTGAAAGCCCTTGGTGGACCATAATACAGCAATGGTTGTGTAGCATTTAGCATAAGGCAAACAAGTTGTGCAAGCCTTCATTAGAACTTATCTGCGAAGTCTAACTTTTTGCTTGCCACAATACTACTTGTTTTACTTGGCAGCAGTTTGGCCCAGTGGTTCTAATATGACCTGAGTTCTGAGATTCTCAGTGTTTTAGTTTCTGGAGGCAAGATATTGGCCTAAATTGCACAGTGCTGTAGCCTATATCTTTGATATTTTCTGGGTTGTAAGCAGTGGTGTACCTAGCGTATTTGACACTTGGAGCGGATAATTTTTTAACACTCTCCTCCTCTAGATAACAAAGTTTTCTTTTATTGAACTGCACAATACCTCCATTCCCGCTCGTGCAGCTCGGTGCCTGGACACCCCTCCATTGCCCCAAATCATAGATGTGCCCAGGAGATGCTGCCCACTCGTGTTCCCTGTGGCTTGCCCAGCTCCCCTTTTGCTTTCTGACCAGGCAAACTTTAAAGGGGCTGCCCCCGGGATCCATCATCTGACTGGAGGGGGCAAGGAGTCCAGAGCCCACTCAATTGCCCCAGGCTATTGCAGCAGCATGTGTGGCACTCCCCTCTTTGGACTTCGTGCACCATCGACCTGGGAAAACTCCGGCAGTGCATTGGCTGTGGGGTGCCCCCTTCTTGAACACCCCCTCTGCTCATATACTGGTTGCCTGCCTGTTCCAATCTGGCACTTTCACTCTTGGTGAATTGGGTGGGGGGAGGGAAACACCACCCACCACTTTAACTTTTCCTCCCCTGAGCACAGCACACTGGGGACAGCTGCTTTCCAATGAATGCTGCACTTAGCTGTTAGCAAGCTCTTGCCTGGGCTTCGGGGGGGGGAGTGTTAAATTGCAGACCGGCTCTTCTTTGTTTGGCAATTTTACCAAATTTTACATTTCGGAACCATTTCATTTTAAGAATAGTTAAATCATTATTATTTATTAATTCATTCGTATGTGGAACAATTACATATATATATATATGGGGGGTGTATTTTTTATATGTGCACATGGTTTTTGATGGTGTAACTTTCTGAAGGTTTTTTTGGGGGGGTATTCCTGGGTTTGAGTGGCTTAGGGAACTGGCTAGTTCCTGCCACACTCCTGGGTTCGCCCCTTTGTCCACTGGCACAGCAGCTTGTACCAGCATTGTTCTACAGTGTTGTTAACCAGTGCATCTAGTCAGATCCTATATGTGCCCTCTCGCCCAGTTGGTCCAGAGGCTTGGGCTGGGTTGCCATCAGTATGCTGATGACACTCCGCTCTATCTGTTGTTGGATAGTTCCTGGGCAGGGTTTTGGAGGCCATGGCTGGATGGTTATGGCAGAGTCGGTTGAAGTTAAGTCCTATGAAGACAGAGGTCCTGTACCTGAGCCGGGGGGAGCGGGGGAGGGGGGGTGGATTCAGGAATCCAGCTCCCTACCCTGGACAGGGCACCATTAGTTCCAACCCAGAAGTTGAGGAGCCTAGAGGTGACTCTGAAATCCTCACTCTCTATAGAGGCCCGGGTTGACAAATCCAGCGGGGAGGGGGGGGAGAAGCTCTGTGTCTGGGAGTCACATGAGCATGGTGTGATGATGTCACCTAGAAGTGACATCATTGTGCTGGGCACATTGTCGAGGGACGCTCTATTGTTCGGTCTTAAAACTCTAAGGTTGAACACTAGAGCATCCCCCAGTGACGTGCCTGGCACAATGACATCACTTCCGGGTGACGTCATCGTGCCAGGCACATTGGCCCCATTCAGGCACTTTGGGGGCAGAGTTCCCCCCGCCCGGTGGCCAGATCCGGGCCAGCGAGTTGGGGGACCCTAGAGTGGGCAAAACCCCACCCCCCGGGGGACCTGGAAGCCCTAGTTGCCAAGTATTTTTAGAAATTCGGTGGGGCAAGTGGAGTTCTGGTCAGCAAGGCTTCTGGCTGGCTGCACAGATTTAAAAAAACATTGCTTTGGCAACAGCTGCCATTGTAACACATAGATCTTCACTTTGTGACTGAAGGTCTGCTGGGGCAACCATTTTGTAGCTGGCTCTACCTCCTGCAGTAGCAATTTTATGGCAGTCATTTTGTAGCTGTGCCCCACATGCCATGTCAAAATTCCAAAGGGGCCAGCAGGGCCAAAAAGGTTGGGGACCCCTGCTGTAGATGGTATCAAGACCTTCTAGGAGGAAGAAGCAACAACATATGACAACGTTAAAAGGTAAAGGTAAAGGTTCCCTTGCTCGAAAGCCAGTAGAATCTGACCCTAGGGTTGTGGTGCTCATCTCCGTTTGAAAGCCGAAGAGCCAGCGCTGTCCGAAGATGTTTCCGTGGTCATGTGGCTGGCATGACTAAACACCAAGGGGCACGGAACGCTGTTACCTTCCCACTGAAGTAGTACCTATTTATCTACTTGCAATTTCTTGCTTTCGAACTGCTAGGTTGGCAGGAGCTGGAACTAGAGATGGGAGCTCACTCCATCATGCGGCAACTTGGGTCTCGAACTGCTGAACTACCGACCTTCCACAGCCTGCAGTTCAGCGTCTTATCCACTTGAGCCACCGCAGCTCCTATTTGACAACATACAGGCCAGCAGTTGGTCAAATTTGTATCTGATGACAGATAAAATACTCAGGTCCCTTACAAGGCTGAGAGCCTTTTAAGCATCGTCAACTGGAATCTCTCTCTAAACTGACTAACTGTTGCTTTTCCCCCCAAATATCTTTCCTAATTTAGATGAGTAAAGCAACTAATCACACAGCTCTCAGGAAGCCTATTTTTGCAACATATAGCACATTAATCAGACGTTCAACTGTTTCCTTTTCAAGAAAATTAATGCAATTATGTTATCTGTCAAGTTAAGACTAAAAAATACTGCACGCATATATACATACATAAGTATGAAATAAAATGTGTGTGTATATATTAAGTTAAGCACCCCTGGTTCCCCCCTGCCAGGCTTAATGTGAATAGTAATGGGCTTGATCTTGCATGTGTTACTAGTTGATTTCTTGGCCTACATGGCCCTTTTTATCTTCAAGGCCAGAGCTGGAAAGGTAGTAATTAGCTTCTCATGAGAACCTGTGGCCCACAGGATGGGAGGGAGGAGGTCAGAAGCGATGAGGTAATTTTCTAGAGGGTTCCAGCAAGATTGTGTGCTGACTGGATGTCATCATCACCTGATGCTGTTTGGCCAAACAACTATAATTGAGCTAAAAACATGGAAAAGAAGGCTAGCTTGGATTCTGATGGACTGAAGGCCAGGACTATGATATGCTTATATTGCAATAGACAGCAACACGGAGAATGTTTAAGCCATGGCCTCAGACTCTTGGGCTTAAGGTTTCTGCTATCTAACGCAAGCTAGTTTGTTTTTTTTGGTATGATTTTAGAGCATTGTGTTGCCAGTAGAATAGGGATGCCAGATCCATTTACCTGACTGGTGAGGGGCTCCCGACATACTTCCAGGAGACTGGAAATGATGTTGGGCCACTTCCAGTAAAACCAGAAGTATAGGCCCCAACACGATGACGTCACCAGGAAGTATTGTCATCACACTGGGGACATTGGGGGTGATGCTCTGGTTTTTGGGCAAAACTCTGTGGTAAATTTGGCTTCAAACCATAGAGTTTTCCAACGGACCAGAGCGTCCCTCCAATGTGATGATGTCACTACCAGATGACATCATCAACATCAGAGCCTGCACTTCCGGTTTTACTAGAAATCGCCTGGGAAGGTCAGTTGGGGGCGGGATTTTCCCCTGCTGGCCAACTGGCTGGAACCAAGCAACAGCCTAAGTGGGGGTTCCCCCACCCCCACCGGGGGACTGGGAACCCTACAGTAGAATAAATCTTTCTTTCGACAGAAATTAAATAAAACTTCATAATATTTTAATAAAATAAAGAAGAGGTTTGGTTACTTGTGTACAACAGCCCTGGGGACCCACGGGGTTCAGCTTTGGACTCTTGACAGTATAGTATATATATACATGGGGGGAAAACAACATAGTGTAATCTATATAAACTGAAGAACTTCCAGGCAATAAATGCCTTCACCTCATCTGGCATAATAGTCCTCATCCATTTCCTAAAGCCCAACCCATGTCTATTCTGCAGGTGAGGGTGGTTTCAAGTCTGTGTCACAGTTGGGGCTCCGTTGTCACTGAATGCTGGAAATGGTCATTATGTTAAGAGGATCACACAGGCCCACATGACATGTGACCGACCTAACCAAATGCAGTCCAAAGGCCATGTACAGTGGATCATCAGTAGATGAGTACTACATCATGTTTTTGCTGCTTATTTAGGCCTGAACAAACAGGAGATTGTCAAGAATCTGGGAGCTGCAATCTGGCAGAATTACAGCTCATCTCCAGACTACAGGGATCAGTTCCCCTGGAGAAAATGGATGTTTTGGAAGGAGGACTTTATGGCACTGTACCCCACTAAGGTCCGTGTCCTCCCCAGTCTCCATCCCCAAATCTCCAGGAGCTTCCCAACCTGGATCTGGCAACCCTACTCCCATCCCTTGCTGGTGGCCATGGAGGTCCTGGCAGCCCTGGGGACTATATTCAGATTGGTGGGCCATATGGCACATGTCTCGTCTAGAAATCAACATAATATATCTAATAGTGACATATGCTTCAGTGGGCATATCAAAAAACTCCTCAAGAGAGGCCACAAAAAGCTACAGTATATTTTTCTGCAAACAAAAAGCTTTTTTTTAAATTGAAAGCTACCCCCCATAAAAACAATGCCTGCATATATACAGATGTCAGGACTTGGGTGGTATGAGACCCACCCTGCTCCACCTCAGCACAACCACACTCTGACATCCTGGCTGGGGTCAAGTGGACTTCCCAACCAACCTCAGAATCGGAAGGAGATGGGGTTTACAACACCCTGGCCCTCTTTCTTCCCTTACCTGGCTCACTTGCCCTCTCTCATGGGCCACACATGCTCAGCCTGTTTCCTCCCAGTCTAGTTTGGAAGCCTCCCTTTTATTTGACTCTGGGCCCTGCCCTCCTTCCCTGGGCCCAGTACAGCCCTGGCTCCACCTCCCTCTGGAACTGAGAAAGGGAGATGGTCAACTGCCTGCTCCGTAGGCTGCCAATCTTCCATCTCCCTCCCCTTCTTCCTGTTGCTCGGGATGGGAAGCCTCCCTCCCTTGTCTCTCAGCCAGACTTGGCCTGGCTGGTATCTCTTGTTCCCCAAGGCCCAATCCAGGGGGGTGGCTTCCCCACCTCCTTTCCTCCTCCTGCTGTGACTGCTGCCAAGTTGGTTGGGGTCCTTGCTGCTCTCCCTGCTGCCACTGTTTCCCTGTCCAGCTGCTCCAGGTAAGATCTCTCAGGCCCCCCCACACACAGACACACCATGGCAGCTCACAAGGTGGGTGGGGAGTCAAGTTGGGGCCGTGGCCCAGACCCAGACAGGTTGAATTTTGGACTTGTTTTAGCAACCAAATAATGCTTTTGACTATTAGCAATTAGTGAGTGTGAGAGGGAAGCAGGAACAGTAAGATGACTGGTAAGGGGGGAAAAGGAGGCACTATGGTGGTAGGAAAATGAGTGACTACATTATTATTATTATTTTTAAGTCCCCGGAGGGATGTTTTTTTATTTTGCAAAACTACAAAAACTACAAAGAAATATTAGGAAAGGGACTACAACTAAGGAGAAAGGAAAGCAAACCACACTAAACTAAAACCCCATGAGGAGGAGATCTTTTCACTGTTAGTAAAAATGTTAGTACTATAAGTGTTAATATCACAATATACTTGTAGAGTTCTTGCTTATAACAATTTATATGTTTTATGTTATTTTTTTAGTTGTTATGACACATAGTCAATTTATTAGACACATTGATTGTAATACTGGTTTTGCCTCACTCTTCCTCCAAGGAGCTGAGAGCAACATGTTGTCACTGGACATTAGTCAAGCAATGCAGCACTTTGTTTTTATTTTAACATCGAAACCTCATGAAGAACTTGTTCTTCTCTCAAAGTTACTCTTCCAGCCTTTCAAATACTAGTTCTTCCTGGTAAAAAAAAATATTGCCTCACTCAGTACATTTCTGATTCGTTGGTGTGTGTGTGGGTGATATCATAGGGAACGCTATAGCAGGCAGTCACAAAAACAAGCAATTGGGGCAAGGAAATGCTTATTCAAGTCCAAAGAAAAACAGAATGGCTGGGAAGGTCCCATGCTGGCCAGTGTATGTAAATAGAGCCTCAGGCGGATAACAGCTGCAGTGGCCTGCCTCCCAGGAAAAGGGTGGACATATACAAAGAACATCTGCTCCTTTTTAACCTCTTGTTCCTCTGTATTTTGGACTGGAATTCATCTGTGCAGTCAGTGGCCCCTTCCTGGCCAAGGCAAAGTCTTGTTCCTGAACTGGAACCCTTGGGGTTAGTGGTGAGACATGAGTATTTCTTCATGTTCAACAGGCACATTGGGAATGCTCTGGAAAGCAATAGTATGTACCATGATGCAACTGATCCACTGGTTATATATCAGTTTTGCATGCAGTACTGACCATTTCTTCTTCAAGAGTCAAGATAGTGTTTATGAATCCTTTGGAATATTCCCAAGGGCTCTGGTTACAAGCAGCTCACGTCAAGACAACCTCCCAAGTGTCCCCCCCCCTAGTTCCCACAAGCCGTTAGCTGTTCTTACCTTTCTTCCCTGCACCTGTAGTGGCTTTGCCTGCAGGCCATCAGTATCTCAACATCTTGAGCATGTTGCTCAGTAGATCATGTCCCAGGAAAAAACAGAAATACACAATGGATGTTTAAATCCCACAAATATCCAGCAAGGGGCTTGCCAAGCATCCCCTCTAGCTGCCACTGGAAACTCAGCTGGGTGCCAAGAGAAAAGCCAAGGAGGGGGTCCTTGCTGGGAGAACTAGTCACAGAATGTGTGGTATGATCCCACCCACCACCCACTGGGTAGTCCATGAAGCCCAACTGGGGCCTCCCAGTGACACCAGCTGTGCAGCCTCCCTACTCATTCACAAAAGAGGCGTCCCTCTTTGCAGTCTCTATTTCCGATCGCGGGGGGGGGAATCGCTTTTCAAACTACTCTGCTTTATTTAGAACTCACGTTCATTGTCGGCCAGTTTATCTGACCACGCTCGGTTTTACGCCATGCCACTCGATCTCTGGCGCTTGTCCCAGTCAGTCCAGCTTGTGCCTAAAGGCCACTCAGCGACTGGACTGTCGGGGTGGAGGGGAGCCTCAATTCTCCGGCATTACGCCATCGAAGTGAAAAATGAGTGACTACATTATTAATGAATTTCTCGTTGCTCTCCTCAGTTAGGACCCCCAGGTAAACTCCAAAGAAACCTCAGGGTTCTCTGGAACATGTTACTGTTTTATGAGATTTCTCTTGTTTTCATGTTTTTCTTTTGTGATAGGAGGGCAGTCTTTAGTTGATTGGTTGGTTTGGGCTTGTGTGTTTAGTAGGAGGGACTGGCTCACCTTAAGGATCTCTTTTCACAAGACAACAGTGTACCATGGAAATATTTTAATCTACATATATGACATTTTTATTTCCTCAGAGGGAAGTGACTAATCTCAATAATATGCAGGATTTCTCAAAGCAAAGAAGAAAGCAACTACATAAGAATATGAAATACAAGCTAATATAATCTTTCATGAAGGCACCTTTACCTTTTTAATACAAAAAACAGCCACTTATTTGACATCTTGGAGAAAGTCAGCAATAGAAATGAACTTGTCTCAGTTGAAGTGGTCTATTTTCTCAGTAATTAATTTTAAGAAGTTATGGGAGTTTCTGAGAAACAGCCCTGATGTCATGCTATTCTGGCCACTAGGAAGCTTTTAGAAAACTTAATTTATATATATTTTTAAATCACAAGGCTACTAAAGGTCATCTTACATAATGCCTACAAGTGAGAAGGGTATAAAGTGCTACACAGTACAATTCTGTGCAAAGTAATTCTCCAAGGACTGCATTGTCAGTGTGTCCAATAATCATTCGACATCTATACGAGAGACAGATCAAACCAGACATGTCAAACATGTGACTCAGGGGTCAGAACCAGCCCATCCAGGGCTCTTATCTGGCCCATGAACAACTGGGGGGAAACCAAATGTGGACCAGGAGGGACTATATTAGGGTATTATACCCCCTACTGAGGTCCCTCTCATCTCCAAACGCAGGCCCTCCCCAGGCCCTTCCCCCAGATCGCCAGGGATTATCCAACCCAGAGTTGGCAACCATAAGGAGTGAGGAGGGCTGGTTTGGTCCCGAACTCTGCTGAGGAGGGCTATGGGTCATGGTCAGTGGTAAAATACCTCAGGTAGCTGGCATAACATTTTATGGCACCCATGGCCCAGCCCGACAAAGTGACATTTATGTCAGTTCAACACCTCTGGATTAAATTTAGTAAAATGGGATTTAGTTCTGAGTAGACCTGCTTAGGCCTGCTCCTTAAATCATATATCATTTCCATGAAGTAATGTTTTACATTCCAAAAGAAATCTAAAGATAGCTTGTGTTATCTGTTGATTTCATACTCAAATGAAACTTTAACAAACTTTTGGGCAACCTGAATTTGTTGATATATACTGTTAATTGAGATCTAGCATCATCCTACAAGACAATAATATCAGCAAATGTAGTGTTGGCTCCAGTGAACTCTTCTGAAGGGTCTCCCCTAGCACTCTGTGATGGAGATCATGGGACCTCCTTAGATAAAAGCCAGGTGGGGTATAGGGGCTGTGGTAAGAAGAATTTTGCAAGGCTGAGCAAAAAACTCGCTTGGATTCATCCTGTGCGTGCCATCCTTAAAAGGAAGAATGATGGGAAAAAAAATACATTGAAGGATGAAGATGCAAAATGAATGTGATATCTCTAGAACTACGTGGAAAAAAATCTGTAATACAGAATCATTAGGAAGGAAGCTCCAAACGGGGGCCAGGAATCCCTGTTCTATACTGAATCTTAGCCAAGAAAACCCTATAGGCCCAGAAAAATGGCCACATCCTCACTGAGTCCAGCTACTGGCTGATATATAATACCCCCCCAGCAGAAACATCAAAGGCACAATATTAGCAATAGAAAAGAGAGTTAACATGGCAGTGTTAAAATGGCCACTCCCACAAGGCCCAAAGTAACATCACTGATATCATATTACTCCTGTTGATGCCCCCCCAGCCATAAGAACATAATAGAAGCCCTGCTGGATCAGATCAGTTGTCCATTTAGTCCAGCATACTGTTTCAAAAGTGGCCAACCAATTTCTCTGTAAGGTTAACAACAGAACTGTAATGTATCTATCGTAGACCGTATGGCACACAAAGGCTCCAGGCTAAACCTCCGAGCTTTGCTCCGAGGAACAATGGGTTTAGCGGATCTTAGCCGCTCCAATCATAGGGCTAGGCTCCCGGCCGAGAGCCTATGAAACTCTCAGCCCCTGTAAATAGCCAATTACTTATGTGGGGCGTGTTTCGGGTGTGGGGTTTTTCAGGGATATAAACCGGCCTGCGAGCCGGGGAAAGTTGTCTTGTTCATTCCCAATAAAAGTCTTAGAGCTGAAATCATGAGTATGTCTAAGGACTTTTCAAGAACATAGAGGCTGAGGCCTTCCCCTGATCCTTTCTCCTAGCACGTGGATTCAAAAGTTTCCTGCCTCTGAGGTTCCTTTAACTCACTGTGGTTAGTAGCCATTGATGGACCTATACTCCATAAATCTTTCTGACCCACTTTTAAAGCCATCAGAATCCCAGTTTTATTACTCACTGGGTGCTTTCAGATGGGGGCTTTATACCAGTTAGGGTGCCGGTTCCAACCGTTGTACTCACCGGCGTTCAGACGGGGCACATCTGCCTCCTCTCCCTAACCGGTGTAAAGCCCTTTAAACCGTTGCACTCTGCTACCAGGTCCCCAAGTGGTGGTATACAGAGTGCAATGGTTGTAAACAGTGCACCCCGGCGTCTGATCGCTCTCCACCGTTCCCCAGCTACTTCCGTCGGAAGCCTGAGGCTTCCGGCTTTCCCCGGCCATTTTTTTTTTAACTTAGCGATATGCGCTCGGGCGAAGCTTCGCCCTGAGCGTTTGTTTAAAAAAAAAAAAAGCCCTTACTTTAAGTACCCGGAGGAGTCCGGGACTACAGGGAGGCCAGGTTGGGCTTTAAACTTTAAAGGTAAGTCCTTACCTTTAAAGTTTAAATGTAATGGGGGTGGGGTTGAGCATGCGCAAAGATCGCCATTCTGTGAATGGCTGCCTATGCGCATGCTCAAACTGTGCTTTAAAAAAAAAAACGCCGACGCCCGCAGCGTGTGAGCAGGCATCCAATGGAGGGATCCGGAAGATGGAGGTAAGTGTGATCGCGTTTCTGCCGGCATAAACTGCACCGGTTCCAACTGGTGCAGTTTATGCCGGCAGAAACGCCCCATCTGAACGCACCCACTGAGTGAAAAAGTATTTCCTTTGTCTGCCCAGAACCTATTGCCAGTCAACTTCATGGGCACCCCTGAGTTCTAGAATCAGGGTGCCATATATTGTCATTATTTATTAACAAGATTTGCATGCCATCTTTCTGACCAATCAGGGCTACCATCCGACCCACTATGTATAAAAACAGCTTCTGTACATTGATATGACTTCTTGTTGTAGATAATACTTCATACAAAGCCTTTGTTTCTTTAACATTTCAGTGCTTCTGTAGATCAGTTTTTGTTTGCAAAATTACTGGTACCGTACTTTATCCCAATAGGTTACATTGGCAATAAATTTTTGAGGGGATAATTTCTACCCCAAGGGCATTTCTATTTACATCAGGGCTGTACTTTTGCGGGTTTTCTTTTCCCTAATGTGCAGGTGGCAATGTCCTAAGAGGACAAAGTCATTTCCCTGTGCATTCTCTCCACCACCACACCCATGCAAGAGGGGTTACTTTTTTACCCCAGAGTTTTTGCTTAAGGACCGACCGAAAGTTATGAATCTGCAGGGTGGGGGCATTTTGCTACATTAAGGATGGGAGGAGCAGAGATTAATAATGGCTGAGGGAAATGGTACTGATGTTGAAATAAAACAGCATGGATGGACACAGCACATTGCCCAGGAAAGGTGTGAGGAAAGAAGAGATGCTGCATTTTGAAAAGAAATGGAGGTTCAGCAAAATGGAAATACCAATGTTGTTGGTGTTCTGGAGTGCGTAATGACTTATACCCCGCTCTTTAGTTATACTTTTAAAAAGACTGACAATCACTCACCATAATAAAATGAACTCAGAAGAAACACTAAATGTTTAGAGTACATTGTGAGAGTTTTCGACAAAAGGCATTCAAATCTGAACATTGATCTCTCTCCAGTCTGATAAGGCAGACCTGGATACATTCAGCATAGAATGTATCCAGGGGTCATTTCCTGCAGGAGCGCACAGGCAGTAAGGAGCCCAGAGGGCGGGCACATGCAACAAGCCCCGCCCCTGCTCCCAGCAGCCCTCAGTTGAGCCACGAGGAGCAAGAAGCAGCCAGGTAAGTTGCAGAGCCCCCCTACCCCAGCCCACCTTCAGGTACAAGCTCCCTCCTCCGTGAGGGCAGATCTGCGCATCCCCCCCCCCAGCTAGCAATCCAAAACAGTCCAGTGGCACCTTTAAGACCAAGTTTTATTCAGGTACAAGCTCTCCCTCCTCTGCGAGGGCAGATTTGCACATCCCCCCCCCAATAACTAGCAATCCAAAACAGTCCAGTGGAGCCTGAGCGGTGGGTGTTGCCTTCTGACACACTTCCGGTGATGTCAGGGGGTGTGGCATATGCAAATAAGTTATGTTAATGAGCTCCTGCACCTCTTTTTCTACGAAATGACCCCTGAATGTATCCATAGTCTCTGTAATTAGCTGCTTTCTAACAAAGCATGTTGTTTAGTCATCATTGGTCTCTATAGTGATTCAACCTAATTACAACATTTTTCTGCTTGTTTAAAGGGTGCTAAGCCTATCTTTTAGGTGGATTTGTTAACAACAACAACAACCATCTATTCATCCAAGACTTAAGGCTGACATAAATTCACCGGGACTAGGACTGGTGATTAAACATGTTGCAACAGGCAAAAATTAGACCAGGCACATTCGATCGTCACTCAAAGGAACAGCAAAGTTGTAAAGCAAAAGATATCAGCTGAAGACCACAAATGAAGCAAGAGATCATAGGATTAACTGGCAGTAAGAAGCCTTAAGATAAATGAAATATTGTTTTTATGTGGTTTTGAAAGGGGCAGGATTAGGAAGATAGTCAACTGTGCTGAAAGAGCCTTTCTATATTGAACTTCCAGGCGGTTTCTCAGAAGGCCCAGAACCCAGCTTTTCAAAACGTTTTATTTATTAATGACGTTTGTAACCTGCCTTTCTTTCATGGGACTCAATACAGTGCCCCTGGGGAAATGCAGCTGAAATGAAAACAGGAATCCTGGTTTATTATGTTGCGCTGTCCCTTTCATTTACCCACCTACAAGAATCATTGCTGCTGGGTGGCAATTGCTGCTGGGTGTCCCTGCAGCATTTGTCACTCACTTGCACCTTTCACAAAATTACATGCTTTTTGTCTTGACCACATTACATAACAGAAACTGCCTCTTTAAACCAAAATATATATATTTTTTTAAATTTTGCACTGTGTATTTTATTTAACAATTGAGAATTGATTCTCAAATCAGGTACTGAGATCATGTAGCCATTCAACCGGTGCTATGGACAAGTCACCCAGCTGCAAGTATGGGCAAGTCACCCAGCTGCAAGTATGGGATACTAGCAATAATGCAGCACAAGCAGATTTCTCTTCCATGTCTGGAGCTGGAAACCGCTCAATCCATTCTAAGCAAAGGCAAGATTCCATTGATGGAATCTTCATTAGTAAAGAGTTTGAGAATCAATGGCATAGGTCCTTAGGGATCTGCTTAAAATATGCTAATATTATTAGTTTTCTCTTGTATATCAATTTATAGATTGGACAGTTGTCAGAGACAACTCTTTTGCCTTATACAAGCCTTTCCAATTCAGCCTACATTAGCAAATATAGAAATAGGTTGGATCCACAGCTTTCCCCTTTGATCTCACTTGGTTCCTCCTTACTAGAGCCCTTTTCCGAAATAGATTTTTTGCGTGCAGGTCCCATGATCCCCAGCACAGCAGTCAAAGAGAACCCTCCCTCCCCTTTCACCACCAGAAATGTTTGCTGGATCCAACCAAATGCTTGTTTCATTCTTTTCCTGCTTTAATCTTAATTTTTTTTTCTTTACCCATTCATAGCTAGCTGTTGCCCTGACCTGGATGGTCCAGGCTGGCCAAATTTCATCAAATCTCAGAAGCTAAGAAGGGTTGGCCCTGGTTAGTGCTTGCATGGAAGGAAGTCCAGGATTGCTACATAGAGCAGACAATGGCAAACCACCCATTTGCATTGAAAACCCTATAAGTCACCATTGGGGTATGCATAACAAAATGCCCAAGATGAAGGTATAAACTGAAATCACTGGTTTAGATCATTACCATGGTTTTCTGGAATGGTAACTCAAAGCTGAGATTCTTAGTTATGATTTTAAAAAACCTCTTCCAGAATAATCTGTGTTGCTTTTCGTCTTTGGATGCTGCTAACCAGCTACATAATGTGCTCATGTTTTTCTTTGATTCTACTTCTTTCCTGAGCAATAATGTTTCTCAGTTCCAATCAGATCCTTGCAAAGGAGTAGCAAAGAGTGCTTCAAGCTAATCACCTTTGAAGACAAGCCACAGACAGCTGCAGTTCTCTTTCCCTCCCTTCTTTGTGGGGGCAGAGTTGTTTTGTTTTTCTCAAGTCCTATGACAAAATAGAGAACTGGGGCACCTTGTTCAGGGTGCTTATAGAATTCGTCCCCTTGGCCCAATGTGCTGGAAATTTGGAGGTCCTGTATAGGATAGGCAGCATTCACTCCACTGCAATTTTGGTGTCATTTGGTTGAAAAACAGCCACAAGAAGAAAATAAAAGGGCCTCAACAGTCCCCGGAGATTTAAAATAAGGCCAGAGTTGATGGTGCAAAATCAAGTAAAAACATTTTTTATTATTCAGTTCAAATCCCCAAAAAATTCCCCTATGAGTTTTGCCCATGGGTTTCATAAGGAGAATTTGTACTATATAATATACAATTACACCACTGGGTTTACATAAATAATGCTATAGTTAAAATTATATAAATAAATACCATTATTTATGTAAACTCAGTGGTGTTGTCCACATACTGTTAATCTCACTTTTAGGTTTCTTCCATTACTTCCTTCATACGTAATGGTAGCATAATACCTTTAGGACTAACTAAAGCATCAGAAAGTTGTGAACAAGCTTTTGAGTTCTTGTGTTTAGGGCTGGACATCAAGCAAAGAAACAAAATAGGTGGGCTGAGAGAAATATATTTTTGGACAAGGTACAAAAGCTGCTATCAGCAGTTCATAATATAATGGAGCAAAGAAGGTATTATCCAGAGAGGCCATAGTAGGCACAACAAAAGATTTTGGGATGTACCAAAGGCTATAGGAGAAAGGAACAAGGGCTTCTGATGGAGAATAAATGCAGTAAATGCAAATGAACAGCAGGTGGCATCAGAGATCTATCTGAGATACAGATTTACTAACCCCCCATGTCACTATCAGTTGATAATTTAATTGTCTGAGAGCTTACCTACACATTGCAAAGTCCTCCTGTTCATTGAAGAGCACGAGGACGGGATCAGATGTCTGATGAGACACATGTGCCAGTTCTTTTCTGCTTCTGACCAAAGCACGGAGAGAGAACGCAGCTTTAGCCTCTCCCCTCAAGTTGAATTCTTTCAGCAGCTTTCTACCTTTCTTATTTGATGTTACTTAACATATTGTTATAAGATGCATAAGTAGAAAGGGAAGCCCCAAACATATGGTATCTCTGCCTCTCTCAAGATGGTGGCGGTTCCTTCATTTTGGTTCTGCAAATAGCCGGAATATATATTTTGCCTGTAAATACTGTCTCAGACTTTTTAAAAAAATTAACTTCTCATTCTGTTTTTTTCCTTTTCTGGAAGAGAATATTTGCTAAGGTTACTTGACAATTAGGCTGCCAAGCCAGAAAATTACAGTTCAGACTCCTGTCATCAAAGACTGTACATTCCTTTTATGATTGCACACGTTTTTCAATTTTAAAATGTTTCTAGCTTTTCTATTAACTAACAAAACTACCTCCATTCTTTGTCTTCATGCATTTGAAGCATCGCTGCCAGCACTGCCTCAGCAAAGGCTGTGAGTTTTTGAGGGTGTTGCCTGAGGAGGGTAGAGTTCGGAGACGGTGTGATATCACTAATCTGAAGAACTGGGCTCTAGTCCATGGAATTTATGCTAGAATAAAAATGTCTTAATCTCCAACGTGCCACAAGACTCCTGTATATTGTTTCTGCAGCGAAAGTATAACCCCCCTTGTGTTTACGGTCAGTGGAGATTTATCACAAGGTTTGTAACTTTTTTTTTCTTCGCCAGCAGACTCAAACTGCTGGTGGTATACCACCAGTTGCTCATCAACATGTATTGCATTCTTTATTGAATGTCTTATGATGCCTTATTGCTTTGTTTTTAAACTTTGTAATTCATTTCGAACAGGCCTGTAATTACAGTGGGGCATCTCGGGGCCAGGCCCCCCCTGACTAACCACCCAGCCCCCCTTCCTATCTAGCCCAGGCATTCCTCGGAGGGTGCAGGGGTAGGGTGCCCCCTGACTTATTTAAAGGCCCTCCAAATTTTAAAAATCCTGGCTTTGGGCCTGGTTTTGAGTTTCAGTGAGAAAGGCAGACTATAAATGAACAGATGAATGAATATTGCGTCTTTAAAACTCTTCATTAGATTGCAAATAGGCACAGCAGATGCCAAATGAAAGCAAGGGATCACTTCAGCTCCTTGCACCAGAATTGCCTGCCAAAGTCTTGATTTACTGATATTCCCACCCACTGAAGAAGGAGATTGGATTTATACCCCACCCTTCACTATCCAAAGGTGTCTCAGAGCGGCTTACAAACTCCTTTCCCTTCCCCTCCCCACAGCAGACACCCTGTGAGGTAGTGGGGCTGAGAGAGATCTTGACAGAAACTGCTCTTTTTCAAGAACAGCTCTTATCAGAACTATGGCTTGCCCAAGGTCATCCACCCAGGTGCAAGTGGAGGAGTGGAGAATCAAACCTGGTTCTCCCAGATTAGAGTCCGCACACTTAACCACTACACCAAACTGGCTCACTGCCATAATTAATGTCATCCTTGCATCATCAGCAGACACAGACATTTCCTTAGTAGCCCAATCTTTCCCAGGGCAGCACAGCACTTCACAAGGCAAGAGACATTGAGAGGTGGTTTGCCATTGCCTGCCTCCATATCACGACCCTGGTATTTCTTGGAGGTCTCCCATCCAAATACCAGCCAGGGCTGACCATGCGTAGCTTCTGAGATCAGATGAATCCTATTCTGACAGTCATGCGCCATAAGAAAACGTCCAGTTCTGAATCCACATCTGAATCTTGCTCCAAATGTAGCATTTATAAATAAGGGTTTGGGTCAGCACAACGTTCTTATTTCCACTTTTATTTTAACAGTCTCCAGTGCACAGAAATGTGCAGACAATAACAGAGGAGGGAAATATTGTCACGCCATTAGCCAAGTGCTATTCAAGCAGGAAAATGCCAGCACCCAAGTATGGGATGATACTAAACACAACAAAATTAGTATGGATTTTATCTTAGTGGAGAGGACAATTCTGTAGAAATGCTGTCGATCACAGTGCCATAATTAATTCTATTTACTTTGAACAAAAATGAAGAAACCCTGCGGGAAATTCAATACTCGGCAGCTGTCCAAAATACCCTTCCAAGAAACTGGGGACTAGGACGATACATTCCTAAAAGACCAGAATAAAACCAGAGCATTTACATGAAATTGCTCTGCTGAAGAATTAGACATTTGGAAGCTTTCATGGCACATTAATACAGAGGATGTCTCTTCAGGAACAGGATTTTGTGCCTTTTATGTTTCCGATACAGAACCTGGACTCGAAGGATGGAGAAAAGAACAACAAAAAGAGAAATTCCACATTTGAAAACAACAAAGGGTTATGCAACTAGGTGTTCCTACCATTGTCTAATTCTTTACAGAAATAGAACAGCCTAGATATGGTTCACAAACCATTTTTTCCATTCCTCTGTCAGGGAAGTAAAATCCCATTCAGCATTTAAACTAGGGGACTGTAAATAAATTGCAGATACACAGCTTGCAGAGTGTTTTTTGCAGCTGAAATGTATTCGGAAGGAGCCAACATACCTTAAGGACTAAGATCTTCACCAACTCCCAAACTACACACCTAACATGATGCAGTACAGATACTAAGAATCTTGTAATACTTTTTCAAGCCTTTTATTCAGGGATGTGACCAGTGTTCCCTCTAAGCTGATTTAGTGTGAGCTAGCTCAGTTTTTTAGTCTCCAGCTCACACATTTTTGTCTTAGCTCAGGAAGGATGGCTCCAGAGCAAACTAATTTATGCAGCAGCCAAATCACTTGCTCACAACTTTAATGCCAGTAGCTCACCAAGCAGAATTTTTGCTCACAAGACTCCACAGCTTAGAGGGAGCATTGGTTGGGGGTAAACCTCTTGTGAGTGGGAGCGTTGGATGTGACCCAATTGAAGGATTTTCAATAGGGGACAGCTGGCTCCTAGGAACAGCATGATCCCCTAATGTTTCAGCTCTCTGTGTCTTGCCTTGTGCTTACATGGGTCTGGTGTGTTTGTGACATGAGAGTGATGGTTTATAAGCTTGTATCTGTGTGTGTGCACGTGTGTATGCGCCATCACGTGCTTCCAACTTATGGTGACCCTATGAGTTAATGACCTCCAAAATATCCTCATTAACAGCCTAGCTCAGGTCTTGCAAACTGAAGGTCTTGGCTTCCTTTATGGATTCAATCCATCTCTCATGCTAGGTCTTCCTCTTTTCCTACTGCCTCCCAACATTTCCTAACATTGCTGTCTTTTCCAGTGAGTCTTGTCTGCTCATGATGTGACTGAAGTATACATCAGCCTCAGTTTAGTCATTTTAGCTTCTAGGGAGAATTCAGGCTTGATTTGATCTACAACCCACTTATTTGTCTTTTTTGGCAGTACACTGTATCCGTCAAAGTCTCCTTCAACACCACATTTCAAATGAATCAATCTTCTTCTTGTCAGCTTTCTTTATTGTCACATCTATACAGAAAAAATGTGTCTGTGTGAAGTGCCATCAGATCACTTCTGTCTCATGACGACCCTATGAATTAATGACTTCCAAAACATCCTCTCGTTAACAGCCTTGCTCAAGTCTTGCAAACTGAGGTCTGTGGCTAGGGATGGGCACAAACTGGGAAAATGCGGCTAGGTTCATAGTTCATGGTGTGCCCTGTTCATGAGCCAAGAAGTGTCTCGAATTCTTAGACACTAAAGGAACTGGTTTGGTTCATAAAGTTCAAGATGTTGTAGAACAGCCCCTCACCTGCATGCCAGAGACACCAAACTCACAGGGGACCTCTGTCTGACTCACTGTGGCACTGCAAACCCAACAGGAAATGTCAAGCACAGGTTCAGGAGTGTATAGAATGGATCCTGTGCAAGCTAAAGAGACCAAACTCACAGGGGATCTCTGGCTGACTCTCCTCTACCTACCCTCCAAGTTTGGTGAGGATTGAATTTGCAGGGTCCAAGTTACGCCTCCCCCCCAAAGAAGTTGCACCTATTCTCCATGGTTTCCAACGGAGAGGGGGAAACAGCAAAAAAAAGAAAGAAGAAGAAGTAGCCCAGCAGAACAAAATCAACATCCCTGAGAATCTCTGCAGTAGAAACCAAATGTGGGTGGCATTTTTGCAAGCCCAGCAGAACCAATGCAATGTGCCCAGCAGAGTCAGTGTCACTGTGGCACTGCAAACCCAACATGACTAAGGTCAAGCCAGAGAGGAGGAGGAGGAGAAGAAGAATTGGTTTTATACCCCACTCTTCACTACCCGAAGGAGTCTCGGAGCAGCTTACAATTGCCTTCTCTTCATCTCCCCACAATAGACACCCTGTGAAATAGGTGGGGCTGAGAGAGTTGTTGTCTCTCGAAGCCTTGTCCTGTTAACTACTAGAATAACTCCAAGCTCAGTGAGGATTAATGTTTGCTAGCATTGTATTCCCTTATATGGCAAGTTTCAAGCAGATGCTTGTATTTGCTGCTCCGAGCAGATGGAAGACACCCCCTGCTGTTACCCTGTTCCCAGGAGCATCTACTCCCTGAAGCCGTTTGATTGGTCCTTATGATGGGGTAATAGGCAGAGCGGCAGTCCCAGAGCTGACATGATGCTGCGCCAGCCAGCCTATTGAGGGAGAGCGCTGTTGATGTGTGTTGCTATAGCAGCTGTTGCAGCGGAAGATTCAGCTGGGTTCCGAGAACCTCTTGCTAATCCTCTGTATTTTATCATAGTTTTTACATTCCTGTCTAATTTCTCACAGAAATGTTTTTAAGACTTAAAAATGGATCATAAAGGAGCTCCGCATAAAGGAGCTCTATTTGTGACCCACCAAGCCAAACACAACCAATCGGTCATATAAATTAGACTTTTGTTTTTACTGTCTCTTAAAACTGCAAAAATAGGGTTTGTCGTAGCCAGCCATAATATGCAGATGCTGAGCTTTGTTCACTGTGTTATGTCACAGGTTGTGAAGGCCTCTTTAGCAGGGGTCATTTCATAGAAAAAGAGCTGCAGGAGCTCATTAGCATAACTTATTAGCATATGCCACACCCCCTGACATCACCGGAAGTGTGCACCAGCCCCTCTGACAGGCAGAAGCACCTGGGATCCATTCTTTCCCCCCTCTCCCTTCCCTTCGCCTCCAAGTCGGGCGAAGGAAAAGGGGAGGGGGAGGATCTCAGGCGCTTCTGCCTGACAGAGGTGCTGGCGTGCCCACAGCCAGCCTGGGTGAATGATAGAATCATAGACTCATAGAGTGGGAAGGGACCTCCAGGGTCATCTACTCCAACCCCCTGCACAAAGCAGGAAATTCACCAGTACCCCCCACACACCCCAGTGACCCCTGTTCCATGCCCAGAATATGATTTTAAAAACCTCCAGGATCACTGGGGGCCAAACTGGCCTGGAGAAAAATTGCTTCCTGGCCCCAAAGTGGCCATAACTTTTAAAAGAGCCCCTCCCGAGAGCTGGGGGAGCCAGAATGACTTCTCTCATGTGATGTCCGAGCGGCATCACACGCGAGAGGTGGAATTTGCCTCTACGAGTCCAAGGCCACCACCCCGGGGCTCAGGGAGGCGGGGGAACGTTTCCCCCCCACACAGTGTCTGAACTGATAGCTGGTGGGAGCAGGGGGTGGGCCTTATGTGCCCGCCCCCTGGGCTCCTGACTGGCGGAGCGCTGCTCCGTTGCGCTCCGGCAGGAACCGAGGCCTGCTCTTTAGACAGGTGGGACCTTTTTCAGGTTTTATTTTAAAAAATCCTTAGTTAACAATTTTTAAAAGTCTTGCTGCTTCTAGAAGAAATTATTATAATATCTGCTATTTGCAGCCATTTAGAATTGCTTGTTCAAGTTCTTTGGATATTTATACAGATGACGCAGACGTGTTGTTGTTTTCCCCCCCTAGCAAAAGTGCAGAAATCTTTAAAACACTCTTATGCAAGTGCCTTTTACTCAACAGTTATTTTCCATTCATGGAAAAACTTCCCCTAGGAATATGTTATAAACTGCTGCACGGAAAGAGTAGGAGATCCAACCGACTGGTCTCAGTCAAGCCCCAAGGCAGCCTGAATGGGGCCCCTGGCTTCTGGAACTGCCCTGCAGTTTGGGAGCAGCAGCAGGTCCAGTGCGTTTCACGTGGGGGGGGGTAAGCCATGGTGGTCTGCATAGAGCCGTGTGGAGCCAGGGAAAATGTCACTGTTTCCAGGACAACCCTGGATACAGCTGCTCCAACAATCAAAATCCTCTGTCAGTTATCATGAAGAGGTTGCTGAGGCAACTCTGACTCCAAAGATAGGACTGGGAGGATGGTTTTTAACTCTGCCCACACTTTCTGACACTGACACAGGCCCAGAAGGAACAGCAGGTGGTGTTTAGGCTCCCAGAGGTTCTCTCTGAAGGGAGGAGGAGGAAACTGGATGAACTTAGAACATTATGCGTTAGACAAGGAAGACTCAGCAAACAGATGCAGGCGTTGGCATCCCTGAACCTGGGTATTTTTTGATTTGCAGAGCAGCAAGGTTCCACACATAAGGGAAAGCAACAAAGCCTGGGAATTCAGGCTGCCTTGGGGCTTGACTGAGACCAGAACTGAGAACTGTTAATTTTGTAGAGTTTTTGCTTCTGAGTGATTGTGATCATGCATGTTCCTTCATCTTCAGCATTTACCTAATACATTTTCAGAGGACTAGACAACATGTATATAGGGTTGCCAGGTCTGGGAGGCAGCCATTCACAACAGCAGGATGTCATGCCTCTCTAGGAATTCTGGCTGTTCCTGGACAGTGTTGATATCACAACCTGGTTTTTCCCAGAAGTGACATCATACCATCAGCCCAATGGCCCTTTTATATTTTTCTCCTGCCACCAAGGTTGGGTTGGGGGATTCCCCCTCCCCTGCTGGGTGACTGGCTACCTTATGAATGCACTTTAGGTAACTGTTTTAACATTAAGACGCAATAGTTAGCCTGTTGAGAAATATTTACTGAAGTACAGCTGTTTAAAAGTCGCTTTTGTTGTTCTGCCACAGTGGAGGGGTCTGCAGTTCTGAGAATACCACAGATTATCAAGCAATGGTTACAGAAAGGGTAGAGTGAGGATTTGGATAAGGCAGTTTTATGGCACGAATCCACATTTTAACTGTTGAATCAGTTAAAATGCCCATATGTGATGGGTCAGTGAAATGCAGCCCACTGAAAATGGTTTTTAAAATGCCCCCCCCCCCCCATTGTAGTCCTCATATAAAGAAGTCAGCATGGCCATTGCCAGAGATTCTGTAAGCATAAATCTAAACCCTGAATGCCCAAGTCTGAATGGCGACACATTTCTTTGCTTATTTATTGGTAGGATCAATACTGTGCTTCAGTCTTTCTAGTCAGTCACATGAGTGGGACTCAGAGGGGCTTCTCCATGCAACCTTTTGCAGTGATATAAATTCTGAAGTTCACATTTATGCACGCTACATCAGTCGTAGAGGGTGTTTGTTCCTTGGCCTTGGAAAGCAATAGCAACATTTTGAGAGCAGTGGGGCTGATTTAAAAGTGCCTCATTGCGTTCAAACCAAAGGTACCGTTTCTCTCCAGGCTGAATTAATCAAGGCTCAAAACTAAATATTGCCACAGCTCTGGTCACCATTCACAAGGTATTAGATTTCTCTCTGCTCAGTGAACAGTAGGACCTATTCGATGGAACGTACTCCCAGGGAAGTGTTATTAAGATTGTACTGTACACCTACCAATGTTCCCATGGAGAGTCAGCTCCTAGGACTTCTAAGGATATAAGGGGTTATTTATTTGCTAGCACAGTACTTTCTGATGTGATCATCCCTGTGAAGGCATGGGATATCCTCCATGCAACCCAAAGGCTCAAAGGTTTCCTTCTCTACTTTCTCTTTAAAGCAAGAAGGATGCAAGAAGGGAAGAATGATGGTTCTGTGAAGGATGACTGAAAGATAACTTAATTGTTCATTACAAAGTAAATAGTTGGTAAAGGTAAAGTCAAATAAAACAGAAGTCTAGTGGCACCTTAAAGACTTAACAACATTAATTCCAGCATAAGTTTTCATAAACCAGACCTTCAGATGCTTATTGGAAGGAAATCATTTCAGAGATATTTATGAGAAAATCACAGAAAGGAAGAAGTGGAGGTGGAGCTGAGAAGCTGTATCTATCTTGATATAAATTTATCAGGAGTGATTCTCTATGCAATGGACTAGAACAGATTTAGTTGTTACAAGGGATAAGAGAGGTCAGAGGTTCCAACCTTTCATGATGTAAAAATAAATAAATAAATAAAAAGTGCAATAAAGCAGGATAAACAGAGCCAATAAAGGAAGAAGCAGTCTGAAGCATAATTAAAATTAACTAACATCAGTAAAGAGTTACAATATGATACAATATGGTAAGAAGAGCCGATTAAAGTGTCTAAAAAGCTGGTCCTGTTGAGCTATTAGAAATTATAGTGAGTAAGGAAACCCCAGTCTCTGTTTAAGCAAGGCTGAGACATCATCATTGTGTGATTTATTCCTTCATCAGTTTTAATTCAGCACTTTTGCATTGTATACCTCCTGAAAGTCACCATTCTACACAAACAAACTTCAAACAGAATACATAGTAAAAGTGTTAATTCTCAGGAGCACCAATAATTCCCTAAATTTCATGGATTCTATATATCAAAGTTGATTGCTCAAAGAGAACACAAAGGGGAAACGAATATGTGCCTTAATTTAGGCTGCTTTATGATTTTTTTTGGTCCCTCTTCCATAACAAATGATATTGTTTTTTATCTAAAGGCTCCATTTTCTCTTAACGGGCAATGTGGTATAGCAGTTTAGAAGGGGAGACCCAGGTTCAAATCAATACTTAACATATTGCTCACAGTGTGAGCTTTTTTGATATTGCTTCTCACATGGTAACATTATCGTTTTCTACTGTGTTGAGCCTTCTAGTAATAAGCTTTCTAGTAATTTTCAATACCTCTTCATGTAAATCAATAAAACCTGTTTCCAATCTGGTATCATTTTGCAGAAGAATCAAGATGAAGCTGGACACCCGTTACTCAAATTCAACATATTTTCTTCATGGGAGCAAGAGCTAGAAAAGAAACATTCCTGTAAAATGGTATGTTGAGGTATTTGATAGCATGAGCAATAAGGTTGCCAATCTCCCAAGGTGGGATTTAGAGATCTCCCAGAACTACAGCTGATCAGCAGAGTGTAGAGATCAGTTCATCTTGAGAAAATGGCTGCTTTGGAGGGTGAACTCTATGGCATTATACGTTCCCCTCTCCAAACTCCACCCCTAAATCTCTAGGAATTTCTCAAGTTGGAGTTGGCAACCCTACCAATGTGGCTTCATAATAGGTCTTGCCACCATGGGAGGCAAGATAGTTAGCTATAATAGCAACTTGGTGGTGGCGGCTTCTGTTTTGTGGAATTTCTCTCAAGGGTGGTATGATGACCCCTCACTCTTCCCTCCCTCAGAGACAGATTTTCCCTCCAAAAGTTTTGTTCCCTTCCGTGACTGAGCCACCTCAAGTAACATGGTTTTCTTCGTTGTCTTTTTGAAAGGCTGACTGTCCCACCCGGTCACAGAGATATAGTTTGGCTTTTAGCCCAGTCTTGGAACCCGAGGGAAGATTCAGAAGCCCTCTTTATATGAACCCCTCCAAATGGCACTTGAGATGATGTAAACGTCAAACAGAACAAAAGATTTTATTTAACATACAGAGAAAGGCCAGGTGAAGTCAGAAGTTGTTAACTTTAAGACAAAAAAAATCTATGGTTGTACAGACTGTAGTTCTTTATACAAGCTAATGAGAGTTACTGAAGCTTATTCTCTGAGTTACTTAGTTCTTAATATTCAGAGGCTTTTGTTCCTGGGTTTCCCCAACCACTACAATATTTCTTCTTAGAGTTTCCTATAACACTTCTGGTTTCCTGATGGTACCTTATTTCAGTACCTAACTCCCTTCCCTTGAAACCCCAGTTTCTATCTAACTCTTGAGGTGTCTAAAGCAGTTTCCTTTCACACCAGACCAAGGATCTCCTCAGAACTAATTTCCCTGTTTAACTGGGCAGGGATTCTTCTTCTCTCCCTAGAAGATATTTCCCTTTTCCTTTGGCCTGAATGGGAGTCTCATCTCACTACACCAGTTTGGTGTAGTGGTTAAGTGCGCAGACTCCAGTCTGAGAGAACCGGGTTTGATTCCCCACTCCTCCACTCGCAGCTGCTGGATGACCTTGGGTAAGCCATAGTTCTGTCAGAGCTGTTCTTGAAAAGAGCACTTTCTGTCAGCTCTCTCAGTCTCACCTACCTCACAGGGTGTCTGTTGTGGGGAAGGGAAGGGAAAGGAGTTTGTAGGCCACTCTGAGACTCCGAGTGAAGGGCGGGGTATAAATCCAATCTCCTCCTCCTCCTCCTTGCTAAATCTCATTCCCAGTGTTTGTGTCTGTGTAAACTGCCTTCAGCAAGGCTGAGACTCAGACTTATTCAGTTCTTTGACTGAATTCTTCCTCAGAGCAGATATTCAACAGTTAAGGTATTAGGGTTGCTAGGTCCCTGTGATGCACCAGAAGGGGGTTTCAGGGTTGTTCTGTGATGTTGCCGATGCAATGACGCCACCCAGAAGTGACATCAGCGACATCACATGGTGACACTCTGGTTTAGGGACAAAAACCCTATGGTTGTAGGCCAAATTTACTATAGTTTTGCCTTCAAACTAGAGCATCACGTGCAACATCCCCAATGTGATGACATCACTTCCTGTAGCCAGTAGCTCACAAAGTAGAATTTTTGCTCACAAGACTCCACAGATTAGAGGGAGCATTGGCTGCTAGTATGTTTATGGGAATCGGTTACTGATTGGAACCTTTAAAGCTCTATCTAGTTTGTGCACTGATTACTCAAAGGAGCAAGGCTCTTATGCCCCATGTCACCCATTGAGATCTTCTTGTGAGGCCTTACTATGAATGCTTTTGTTGAAGGTCCAGCCAGGTGCCTACAAGATCTAGGGCCTCCTTTGTAACGGTGTCTGTCGTGGAATTTTCTGGCTATGGAGGCCTACATAGCTCATTCTCTCTTCCCTTTTTAGAAAATTCTCTCTTCGTTACTTATGGGATTTGTATCCCATTTTTTGACCACAGTCCCCGAACAGCTCACAACATTGTAAAATGCAGCATTCCACTTGATGGTGGAAAGTGCCACCAAGTCGCAGCCAATTTATGGTGACCCCACATGGTTTTCAGGGCATGAGATGTTCAAAGGTGGTTCGCCATTGCCTGCCTCTGCGTAGCAACCCTGGACTTTCTTTGAGGTCTTCCATCCAAGTACTAACCAGGGGGTGAGCCTACTTAGCTTCTGAGATCTGGGATTTAAGATTCACTTAAAAAATAAGGATCCCTTTCATTCTGAATTTAAAAAAAATCACATGAACCTATAAGAAGAGATGTAGGTGCAAAGAAGAAGAAGAGAAGAGATTGGAACAGGTGGCACCTGGAGGGTGGCAACCCTGTGCAGGGTGGCCCTCCTTTCAGACTTTGGATGTCATTAAGTGATTGGAAGACACAGTCAGAAGCAGGTAGAATATACAGACAAAAGCTTACTCCCAGTATTAAACTGGTCTTAAAGGTGCCACTGGACTTAAACTTTATTCTAACCTTAAAAACAGTTATTCCCTTCTGTTCAATGGGACTACAATTGACATAGAAGGGTATAATTCAGCAATTAGATGTCACTAGTATGCAAAACCTTGCTGAAATTGTGTTTAATAACTGACTTTATGTTTCATTCCACAGCCTCAGAAGGAGGCTGGTTCTACATACAGTATTTATAGCAAGCCTCGTTTATTTCAGCTGCCTGATCCAGCAGAGATTTTATTAATGCAATATAGCTCTCTTTTCTCCTTTCCAAATGGCAGCCCATCTCCAATTTCCCTCTTTTTAAAATCTCAGAAGGTTGTTTTTTAAAACCCTGAGTTTTAAAAGTAGTTATAATATGGCCATGGTGATAAAAGGGGGAAGGCCAACTGAACATGAAGTTCTTCCCATATGTGGTACCAAAAGGCTTAAAGCTGTTATATATGTCCGGAGGGGGGGGGGGGAATCAGATGGTAGAATCCTCCTTGGAAGGTAACCTTTCAGCCTGTCATCATAATCCGTGCACATAATCCGTTGATGGAAAGCTTGTACAACAGGGAGATGCTCTACTAGAATGTTTCTCCAATACATGCATGGTCAAGAGACATGTTCCCCAGGCACATGTTAGTGTGAGAATGTTCTCCAGCTCAGGCCCAAATTCACACTAAAATAGCATGAGCATAAGAAAGCTACCTTCTTGCTACCCCCTCTGGCTCATTAATAATTGTCAGTTTAGGTCGTACACCCAGCTGAAAGATGCTCTCAGATGTGGCCCATGAACCACATAACAGTTAAGTGATCTTTGACTAAGTAGTGAGTCACCAAAACAAACTTGGAAGGAGCACTGAGGTCCAGGTGTTTTCCACACATGGACAGCCCTCTGTCACTTCCCCATTGCTGGCTGCAGTTGCAGATTCAGCACAGATTCAGCAGTATGGCTTCTACATGGTAGATTTCCCCTCACTATTCCTGGCAAGAGGCCATTACCAAAACTGGGAAGATTTCCTTCCACATGGGTGCCTCCCAAGTATAGCTGTGGTATTTCCCAAAATATCACTGCAAAGCAGGTTTGGGAAAGATCACAAGAAATATGGGGAGATCCAAGAGGTGCATGGAAACACCATGATGCTGTGGGGAAGTGGGGGGGGGGGGAAATCACAAATAGACAAAATAATATAAAGCACTCAATGTAATACTGAGTGCTAGAAGCCCACAAAAGAACCAGTCCAAATAGTGTGCATTAAGATTGCAGTCCCTGCCTGATTAAAACGGTGGCATTTAAGGGGGGGGGGAAGAAAATTGTACACACTGACCTGTGAAGTTCTAAGGAGTTCATGTTCTCAGACAACTGGTCTAGGCATCTAGTCAACAAATAATTCAGAAAAGAGAAGAGGCAGATCCACCTTTTCTAACAGCAAAGATTACAGGGAATGCAGCTGAACACAAGAATAAAAGATTCCTTCCTTTGCAGGGGTGGAAAAGGAAGATGGGACACAACTAGAGGCTCAGGTGTGCGGCCTGACTGGAGACGAGGTGGTTCAAGGTCCTGGGAATAATTTAAAATGAGATTAAAAAGGGGTGGTTTTCAGGTGAGAGTGCATTTGGAGGCAGTGTTGATCTGATCAGGGTAATGGAGTAATGACTGGCAATTCAAATAGGCTAAATCGGATTATTGGAACAGTGCAGCCAAGACAGGGAATAGGACAGAGAGACATGAATCTTGTGTTTGGAGAATGTTAATGTGAATGGCCCACCTTTAGAAATAATTGATCTAGAGTCAAGAAGCTTGAAGGAGATCTGAGCACTTGGAGATAAGTGGTCTACCCCTATTTAGGAAATGTATTGGATTACCTTATAAACTAGGTGGTGGTGGTGGTGATCATTTGCTTTTTCATTTCCTCACAGAGGTGACTGTG
This sequence comes from Gekko japonicus, assembly GCF_001447785.1. Taxonomy (NCBI): domain Eukaryota; kingdom Metazoa; phylum Chordata; class Lepidosauria; order Squamata; family Gekkonidae; genus Gekko; species Gekko japonicus. Next base: position 298,536 of record NW_015160874.1, read on the forward strand.
TTTGTTAAAAGACTACGAAGAAAAACTTACCTTGCTAACATGGTAACGGTATGTAACAGAAAATACAAAGTATGTAACAAGAAGTACAAAGTTGAAGTTGCTCAGGAAAAAATGAACTAGCCTTCCAGATAAGATCGATTCACTGGAGGAGTCTCTTTTAAAATATGGCCCAAATTGCACAGCACAGTTTTGAGCAACTGTGTTGAATGCTGGACTCATACCAGACTCATACCAGCACGCCTGGTGTTCCCAGGGATGGTGAGGAAGAAGCTGGTACCCTTTCTTGTACCTATCTTTGCTCCTGCCACAATGAGTCTGAGAACATAGAAACCAATTGGGTTTCATATGACATCTTTCTTATTGGGCTTTTTCTTCCTTGGATTGCTCTGAGCCCTTCTTGACAAGACACTGCATATTTAAAGACAAATATCTCCTTTGCTGTCACCTTTGGAGGTAAAAAAATCCAGTTATTCTTTCTCCCTGTAATCTTCTCGTTTGCCCATTTTAACCCTTCCCCTCTTGATTTGCAGACAATGAGAATAGTCTTGAACAACAGCAGGAGAGTCAGTATTTTAAAAGCAGATGTGGACGCAATCATAATGCAGGGATTTGTGGACATCCTGGGAAACTCGTTGGAAATTGCATTTTAAAATGTGGACAAAATTGAAAGCAGCATGGAGCTGAAATGTAAGATACTGTGCTGCTACCTTCCCCCCCCTGTCAGTGGATTATTTTATTTAATCTGTTGTTAGAGATTAGAACATCCTGATTCTGATTGTTCGTTTCTTGAAATGAAAATTCTTGAAATGAAAACACAATGAAAAACATTGCGATTATCTGTACTGGAGCAGTTCAACAGATGGGAGGATTTCTGCGACTTTCTCGCTTTCCCTTCCTGCTGCAGCCCAAGTTGCCCCCGGAAATGCTGTTCCTCAGGGTTCCCTGTCCCCCAGGAGCAAGGAAGCATTTTGGGCTGAGGCAGGAAGGGAAAGGTGAGAAAGTTGCCCTCCACAAGCAGAAATCCTTCCATTTGTGAAATTGCTCCAGCAGATCCAAGCCAATGACTTCCCCAGTAATACAGCTTAACAACATAAACAAGCCATACATCAGGTACTTCTAGGCCATGGCAACATGACCCTGTTTTACCACAACTGGTTTACTGGTGCTAATATAATTGTTTTAATATGTCTTTTTCATTGCTTTTTCATTTCAAGAATTTTGAAATAAGCAACAGTCTTCTCCAAGCACCTCCAAGCAAATGCGCATTTCTTTGTTTCATAGGTTTTGAATAATTTGCTGTCTTTGCTGGACATGTCAACAGATATTAGGGTTTTGCTGAACTGTCTATCCTCAGATCTTCAGGCCTTTGTGATTCAGGTACAAAATCAAGTATTAGGTGATTTCTCTTGCACAACCCAAAATAGAATAAAAATCTTCTGCGTTTCACATATAAGAAGGTGAAGCTGAAGGCGCTCATTGTGTCCAAAAAAGCCTCTTCTGCATGATACCATAAGAGGCCATTGACTCCAAGATAATTTTTCCCCAGGGTATGCATGTTTCAGATTGTATTCAGGCAATGATGTGACCATACAGTGAAATTCCACTTCAGTCACAGGTGGAAAATATGGTACCGGCATCTTTTCTCCCTTTGGGAACAAAACAGCCTAGAAGAGGTTCTAGAAGAAATGCCGATGGTTAAAAGGTTAAGAAGCACCTTCCACCATGCTGTTTTTCAGTTGTAAAGGTAAAGGTAAAGGTTCCCTTGCTCGAAAGCCAGTCAAATCTGACTCTAGGGTTGCGGTGCTCATCTCCGTTTCAAAGCCGAAGAGCCAGCGCTGTCTGAAGACGTTTCCGTGGTCATGTGGCCGGCATGACTAAACACCAAGGTGCACGGAACGCTGTTACCTTCCCACCAAAGTGGTACCTATTTATCTACTTGCAATTTCTTGCTTTCGAACTGCTAGGTTGGCAGGAGCTGGAACTAGAGACGGGAGCTCACTCCATCATGCGGCACACCCGGGTCTCGAACTGCTGAACTACTGACCTTCCACAGTCTGCAGTTCAGCGTCTTAACCACTTGAGCCACCGCAGCTCCTTTTCAGTTGTAGCTTCCACCAAAAACAAAAAAAGCTGGGTAAAAATATATATGGGACTGGGCTTCACATGTAGTATCTAGAGTTCCCACATCTTTTTTGGGCCATACAACCGTTACACTTTTTTCATGGCTGTTTCGCACATATGAATCCCTTTCTGTGAATTCAAATTGCCAAGGAACGGGGCAGGAGCTATGAGGCAGAACCTGCTCAGCTCACTGCATGCTGGTGGCTTTTGTGTTTGTACTCAGTGATTGTGATGAATCATACTTGGTTCATCCAGAAACAAATAATAGCCCCATACATCGAAAGGAAGCTCAGAATCTCAGTCGATCCATTATAACTTGACAGAAATGAAATGATTCATGTTTCAGGATAACTGTGGATCTTCCCAGTAAGGATGGGCAACAACAGTGATCAGTCCAAACTAGACTTTAATTCATACCTTCAGCACTAAGCTGTCAAGTTAACTTCATGTGTTCTTGTTTTATGATGTCAATTTTGGCAAGTATGATACTATTACTCCCTTCTGTAACCTAAGATTAAAGAATCCTCTCTTTTCAACCAAGCAAGAATGCAGAAGAGTTCGGAAAGCTATCTGCAAATTTCCAGCTGAGGTGGAACTTCCTCTTAACATCCATTAGCAAGGCAATGACCCTCTGCCACACTGATAGTTTTGGTCAGTGAGATCTTTTGTATTGTATGTTAGCAGCTCCTGGAGCCTCTCATAACAATAGACGCTCACT